>NC_052073.1:36205970-36425970 GCF_015852505.1 Tachyglossus aculeatus
GCCTGGAGGAGGGGAGAATCGTGCTTACCACCTCCACTCGGCGCTTACCACGGGCCGGGGCAGATTCAGCGCTTAGAACAGTGCCAGCGCTTGGAACGGTGCTTTGCACATAGTAAGCGCTTAATAAATGCCATTATCATTATTATTATTATTACCCAGGTCGCTCGGGTCGGACACGGGCCCCGTCCCACGCGGGCTCCGGGCCCGTGTGACGGAGGAGGGAACCGAGGCCCGGAGAATGGCGATAATGGCATTTGTCGAGCGCTCAGCGTGCGGCGGGCGCTGCGCTGAGCGCCAGGGTGGAGACGAGCAAATCGGGTCGGACCCAGTCCCCGTCCCAGGTGGGGCTCGCGGTCTCTGTCCCCATTTGGCAGAAGAGGGAACCAACTTGGACTTCCCAAGCGCTTAGTCCAGTGCTCTGCACACAGTAAGCGCTCAATAAATACGACTGATGATGATGTACATATTTATTACTCTATTTTACTTGTACATATCTATCCTATTTATTTTATTTTGTTAGTATGTTTGGTTTTATCCTCTGTCTCCCCCTTTTAGACTGTGAGCCCGCTGTTGGGTAGGGACTGTCTCTCCATGTTGCCAATTTGTACTTCCCAAGCGCTTAGTCCAGTGCTGTGCACATAGTAAGCGCTCAATAAATACGATTGATTGATTGATTGATGATGATGACGACTTGTCCAGGGTCACCCAGCAGACGAGTGGTGGAGCCGGCATTAGAACCCAGGACCAACCGACTCCCACCCAGGGCCAGGCTCTGTCCGCTCGGCTGTGCTGCTTCGAACACAGCGCTAAGCCCTGTGCTAAACACTAGGGTTGAGCAGGGGTGGGGAGACACAAGCTAATCAGAGCGGCGACCCTCACTGCCAAGGGATGCAGTGAGGCCTAGTGGAAAGAAGTTGGGCCTGGGAGGCTTGGCACATAGTAAGCGCTGAGCAGATACCACAATTATTATTATTATTATTATTATTATTATTGTTGTTGTTGTTATTATTATTATTAATATCGTTGAGGGAGCCAGCCTCAGGAGGGGGGCCGGCTCCAGCCGTGTGCAGTGGCTCAGGAAGATCGGCGTGGGAAGCCCTTCCCTGAAGCGCTCAGCACATAGCCGGAGCGTTTCGCCGTTGGCACCGGTGAGGCCAGAAGGGTGGAGTGTCGCATCGCTAGAAGGGGTGAGGCTGGTTTTATAGCGGGGCGTCGGTTGGATTCGGCCCCAGGACCCAGCGGGGCGGGACGCTGGACTCTGATCGGAAACCGAGAGGCATCGCGGGTCGAGCCCGGGCCTGGGAATCAGAGCCGCGTGGCTCCGTGGAAGGAAGCCCAGGCTTTGGAGTCGGAGGTCATGGGTTCAAATCCCGGCTCCGCCACTTGTCAGCTGGGTGACTTTGGGCAAGTCACTTAATAATAATAATAATAATAATGACGATGGCATTTATTAAGCGCTTACTATGTGCACAGTCTTTTAGACTGTGAGCCCGCTGTTGGGTAGGGACTGTCTCTAGATGTTGCCAATTTGTACTTCCCAAGCGCTTAGTACAGTGCTCTGCACATAGTAAGCGCTCAATAAATACGATCGATGATGGTGTTCTAAGCGCTGGGGAGGATACAAGGTGATCAGGTTGTCCCACGGGGGGCTCACAGTCTTTGTCCCCGTTTTCCAGATGAGGTCACTGAGGCCCAGAGAAGTGAAGTGACTTGCCCAAAGTCACACAGCTGACAAGTGGGGGAGCCGGGATTTGAACCCATGACCTCTGGGCCACTGAGCCACGCTGCTTCTCTTAACTTCTCTAGGCCTCAGTGACCTCATCTGTAAAATGGGGATGAAGACTGTGAGCCCCCCGAGGGACAGCCTGGTCGCCTTGTAACCTCCCCAGCGCTTAGAACAGTGCTTTGCACATAGTAAGTGCTTAATAAATGCCATTATTATTATTATAATTATATCCCGGCTCCGCCGCTTGTCTGCCGGGTGACCTTGGGCCGGTCACTTCCCATCTCTAGGCCCCGGTTCCCTCCTCTGTAAAACAGGGATTAAGAGGGTGAGCCCCGTGAGTGGACTGTGTGCGGCCCGATTAGCTTGGATTAGTTTCAAATACTATTAAAAAAATGGCTTCCGAGGTAGAGAACAAAAAGCCGTTGGTCGGAGAGGGTGGGGTTGGGAAGGGGAGGTAGGGGAAAAACACAGCTCTGAATAATAATAATAATAATAATAATAATAATAATAATAATAATAATAATGATAAAAAGAAAAAGAATAGCAATAGCTGTGGTATTAAGCTGCTACTATGTGCCAAGCACCGTTCTAAGCGCTGGGGTAGATCCAAGCTCATCAGGTTGGATACAGTCCCTGTCCCACGTGGGCTTCACGGTATAAATCGGAGGAGAATAGGGATTGAATTCCCATTTTATGGAGGGGGAAATTGGGTTGGTCTAGCAGAAAGAGGCCAGGCCTGGGAATCAGAGGACCCGGGTTCTCATTCAGGCTCCGCCGCTTGTCTGCTGGGTGACCTTGGGCCAGTCACTTCACTCCTCCGGGCCTCAGTTCCCACCTCTGAAAGATAGGGATGGAGACTGTGTCCAACTTGATTTGCTTGTCTCCACTCCAGGGCTTAGTTCAGTGCCTGGCGCCTATCACAAATACCATATTAAAAGCAAACAACGAAAACCCCCTGAGGGATTTCTTACCAGAATTACCGATATCTTCACTGGGGCTGAGAAGAGAAGTTTCTGGGCTCCTGTGCGGCAGGGGGCTGGGGACTGCACTCCAGCCGTTGAAGACATCTTTTAGCTGATACCCTGACAGAGACAGACCAAGAGCGAGACCCATAGGGAGAGAGAAATAGAGGGGAAGGTGGAGAGAAATAGGAGGAGGGAGAGAAGTAGAAAGAGAAATAGAGAAAGGGAGAGAAATCGGAAGAGGGAGAGAAATAGGGAGTTAAAGAGAGAAATGGAGAGAGGGAGAGAAATAGGGAGTTAGAGAGAGGGAGAGAAATGGAGAGAAGGAGGGAGAAGTAGAGGGAGAGATAAATAATGAGAGAGGGAGAGATAAGGACAGAGGAAGAGAGAGGCCAGAAGAGAAAGAAGGAGAGGTAGATATAAAAAGAGAGGGACGGAGGGAGGGGGAGAATATAGGAGAAAGAAGGAGGAGGGAGAGAGGATAATAATGATGGTATTTGTTGAAAGAAGATTAATAGAAAAAGGGAGGAAGAAGGAGGGAGGGAGCAGAGGAAAAAGAGGAAGAGATAAAGACCCACAGAAAGGGGGAAAGGCAGTGAAATAAAGAAGGAGAGATAAGGGAAAAGAGGAAGACAGAGGAGAGGGAGAGAAAAGGAGAGGTAAGAGAAAAGAGGAAGACAGAGGAGAGGGAGAGAAAAGGAGAGAAAGAGGAAAAGATAAAGACCCACACGAAGAGGAAATAGTGAAACAGAGAGAGAGAGAGGGGAAAAGAGGAAGACAGAGGAGAGGGAGAGGTAGAAGGAAACAAAGAGAGAAATAGGGAGAGAAAAAAGAGGGTGAGAGAAAGAAAGGGAGAGAGGAAAAAAGAGAGGAAAAAAGAAAGGGAGGGAAATAGAGGGAGAGAGGAAAAAAGAAAGAAAAGAGAGGAGAGAGAACCGGAGATAAAGACAGAGAAAGAGAACCAGAGATACAGAAAGATAAAGAGAAAACCAGATAAAGACGCAGAGAAAGAAAGAACCAGAGATACAGTCACAAAGAGAGAACCAGAGAGAATCAGAGATAGAGACACAGAAATAAAGAGAACCAGAGAGAGAGTCAGAGATAAAGACACAGAGAAAGAAAGAGAACCAGAGTTAGAAAAAGACACAGAGAAAGAAAAAGAGAAAGTGAGAACCAGAGATAAAGTCACAGAGAAAAGAGAAAGAATAAGAGAAAGAGAGAGAACCAGAGTTAAAGAAAAAGTGAGCAGAGAGAATGTCACAGAGAAAGAAGGAGAGTGAACCAGAGATAAAGACACGAGAAAAAGAGGATCAGAGATAAAGACAGGAAAAGAAAGAAAAAGAAAAAGTGAGAACCAGAGATTAAAGTCACAGAGAGAGAAAGAATAGAACCAGAGATAGGAAGTAAAAGAGTGAGAATCAGACATAAAGACACAGAGAAAGAAAAAGAGAGAGAACCAGATAGAGAAAGAAAGAAAAAGAGAAAGTGAGAACCAGAAATAGTCACAGAGAAAGAAAGAAAAAGGGAGAGAACCAGAGATAAAGACACAAAGAGAGAAAGAAAGAGAACCAGAGATAGAAAAAGAGAGAGAAAGAGGGGAGAAGGAGAGAAAGAGAAGGCAGCTGGTGACAACTTTTTTCTGAGTGCCCTGACCCCGGGGAGCCCCTCTCCCTCTCCCCTTCTCCCCTTCTCCCCTCACAGCCCCACACTCCCTCGATTGTCCCCTGGGCTTGGGTCCCCCATGGGGCAGGAGGCGAAGGTCTTCCCCACTGGACGGTCAGCTCATCATCATCATCATCATCATCATCATCAATCGTATTTATTGAGTGCTTCCTGTGTGCAGAGCACTGTACTAAGCCCTTGGGAAGTCCAAGTTGGCAACATCTAGAGACGGTCCCTACCCACCAGTGGGCTCACAGTCTAAAAGCTCCTCCAGGGCAGGGATGGCGTCTACTCACTCTACCGGACTCTCCCAAGCGCTCAGCACAGCGCTGTGCGCACGGGAGAGGCCGCCGAGTCCTCGAGGGCAGGGGTCTCGGGTCCCTCTCCCCCATGGGGCTCCCGGTCTTCATCCCCATTTATTTATTTGTTTATTTATTTATTTTACTTGTACATTTCTATCCTACTTATTTTATTTTGTTGGTATGTTTGGTTCTGTTCTCTGTCTCCCCCTTTGAGACTGTGAGCCCGCTGTTGGGTAGGGACTGTCTCTGTGTGATGCCAATTTGTACTTCCCAAGCGCTTAGTACAGTGCTCCGCACATAGTAAGCGCTCAATAAATACGATTGATTGATTGATTGATTGATTGATTGACGGAGAGGTGAGGTCACACACCCAGCAGATGAGGAGGTGAACCGGGAGTCCTTTGGACGCCCAGGCCCGGGCCCTACCTATTAGACCACACTGCTCCTTCCGATTGCTGGGTGGGTGGGGGGTCTTTCTTACCGTGGTCAGCGGCCGGGCTGGGGGCGAAGGCGTCCGGCCGGACAGAGGCGCGTTGAGAGACCCCCGCACTTTTCCCGTCCTCTTTCACCTGGAGAGAGGGGAAGAGGCCGGAAGCTCGTGGTGGGCACGGAATCCATCCATCCATCAATCAATCAATCAATCAATCGTATTTATTGAGCGCTTACTGTGTGCAGAGCACTGGACTAAGCACTTGGCAACATCTAAAGACAGTCCCTACCCAACAGCGGGCTCACAGTCTAAAAGGGGGAGACGGAGAACAGAACCGAACATACTAACAAAATAAAATAAATAGAAGAGGTATGGACAAGTAAAAAAATAGAGTAATAAATATGTACAAACATCTGTACAATCTATCTGTCTACTCTGTATTGGACCCTCCCAAGCACTCAGTACAGTGCTCTGCACTCAGGAAGCGCGCAGTAAGTAGGACTGAATGATGGCCTCTCCCAAGCGCTCGATACAGCGCTCAATAAATAGGATTGAATGGTGTCCTCTCCCGAGCGCTCAGTTCAGTGCTCTGAACAAATTAAGTGCTCAATAAGTAGGATTGAACGATGTTCTCCCAAAAGCGCAAAGGGCAGTGCTCTGCACACATTAAGCGCTCAATAAGTAGGGTTGAATGATGTCCTCTCCCAAGTGCTCAGTACAGTGGTCTGCATACATAAAGCGCTCAATAAGTAGGGTTGAATGATGTCCTCTCCCAAGCGCTCAGTACGGTGCTCTGCACACATTAAGCGCTCAATAAGTAGGAATGAATGATGTCCTCTCCCAAGCGCTCAGTTCAGTGCTCTGCACACATTAAGCACTCAATAAGTGGGATTGAACGATGTTCTTCCCCCAAGCGCTCAGTACAGTGCTCTGCACACATTAAGCGCTCAATAAGTAGGATTGAATGGTGTTCTTCACCCAAGCACTCAGTACAGTGTTCTGCACACATTAAGCGCTCAATAATTAGGATTGAACGATGTTCTTCCCCCAAGCGCTCAGTACAGTGCTCTGCACACATGAAGTGCTCAATAAGTAGGATTGAATGATGTCCTCTCCCAAGCGCTCAGTACAGTGCTCTGCACACATGAAGCGCTCAATAATTAGGATTGAACGATGTTCTTCCCCCAAGCACTCAGTACAGGGCTCTGCACACATTAAGCGCTCAATAAGTAGGATTGAATGATGTCCTCTCCCAAGCGCTCAGTACAGTGCTCTGCACACATTAAGCGCTCAATAATTAGGATTGAACGATGTTCTTCCCCCAAGCACTCAGTACAGGGCTCTGCACACATTAAGCGCTCAATAAGTAGGATTGAATGATGTCCTCTCCCAAGCGCTCAGTACAGTGTTCTGCACACATGAAGCGCTCAATAATTAGGATTGAACGATGTTCTTCCCCCAAGCGCTCAGTAGAGTGCACACATTAAGCGCTCAGTAAGTAGGATTGAATGATATCATCGTCATCATCATCAATCGTCTTTATTGAGCGCTTACTGTGTGCAGAGCACTGGACTAAGCGCTTGGGAAGTACAAATTGGCAACATCTCGAGACGGTCCCTACCCAACGGTGGGCTCACAGTCTAAAAGGGGGAGACAAAACCAAACATACTAACAAAATAAAATAGAATAGATATGTACAAGTAAAATAAATAGAGTAATAAATATGTACAAACATATATATGTATACATGTATACATGTCCTCTCCCAAGCGCCCAGTACAGTGTCCTGCACACATTAAGCGCTCAATAAGTAGGATTGAATGATGCCCTCTCCCAAGCACTTAAGCCAGTGCTCGGCACACAGGTAGCGCTCAATAAATCGTATTGAACCTCTCCCAAGTGCTCAGTCCAGCCCTCTGCCCTCAGCAGACTTGTCGGCTGCTTGAGGGCAGGAACGGTGACTAGTAGCTCTACTGGACCCTCCCAAGCGCTCAGCACAGTGCTCTGCACACAGTAAGGCGCTCAATAAATTCCAAGGGTGATGGTGACGGGGGGGGGGGAGTGGGGAGGGGGCTCCTACCTCAGTGGTTTGCGGATGGAGGGTCTTGGGGTGGCCGCCCCTCGTCGGCTCTGGGGAGAGAGAGAAAGAGAAAGAAGCCTCAACCCCCCGTCAGCCGGTCGCTCTCCGGGCCTCAGTTTCCTCCCTGTCCCCCCCCCCCCTCCGACTGCGGGTGGGACCGTGTACATCCCATCCGATGATCAATCAAATCGTATTTATTGAGCGCTTTCTGTGTGCAGAGCACTGGACTAAGCGCTTGATCCCGTTGATAATAATAATAATGGCACTTATGAAGCGCTTACTATGTGCCAAGCACCGTTCTAAGCGCTGGGGAGGTTACAAGGTGATCAGGTTGTCCCTCAGGGGGCTCACGGTCTTCATCCCCATTTTCCAGATGAGGTCACTGAGGCCCAGAGAAGTGAAGTGACTTGGCCAAAGCCACCCAGCTGACAATTGGCGGAGCCGGGATTCGAACCCATGACCTCTGACTCCCAAGCCCGGGCTCTTTCCACTGAGCCACGCTGCTTCTCTAAACGCTGACGATTGGCGGAGGCGGGATTCGAACCCACGACCTCTGACTCCAAAGCCCGGGCTCTTTCCACTGAGCCACGCTGCTTCTCTAAGCGCTGACAATTGGCGGAGGCGGGATTCGAACCCACGACCTCTGACTCCCAAGCCCGGGCTCTTTCCACTGAGCCACGCTGCTTCTCTAAGCGCTGACAATTGGCGGAGCAGGAATTCGAACCCACGACCTCTGACTCCCAAGCCCGGGCTCTTTCCACCGAGCCGCGCTGCTTCTCTAAGAGCTGACAATTGGCGGAGCCGGGATTCGAACCCACGACCTCTGACTCCCAAGCCCGGGCTCTTTCCACTGAGCCACGCTGCTTCTCTAAGCGCTGACAATTGGCGGAGGCAGGATTCGAACCCATGACCTCTGACTCCCAAGCCCGGGCTCTTTCCACTGAGCCACGCTGCTTCTCTAAGCGCTGACAATTGGCGGAGCCGGAATTCGAACCCATGACCTCTGACTCCCAAGCCCGGGCTCTTTCCACTGAGCCGCGCTGCTTCTCTAAGCGCTGACAATTGGCGGAGGCGGGATTCGAACCCACGACCTCTGACTCCCAAGCCCGGGCTCTTTCCACTGAGCCACGCTGCTTCTCTAAACGCTGACGATTGGCGGAGGCGGGATTCGAACCCACGACCTCTGACTCCCAAGCCCGGGCTCTTTCCACTGAGCCACGCTGCTTCTCTAAGCGCTGACAATTGGCGGAGGCGGGATTCGAACCCATGACCTCTGACTCCGAAACCCGGGCTCTTTCCACCGAGCCACGCTGCTTCTCTAAGCGCTGACAATTGGCGGAGGCGGGATTCGAACCCATGACCTCTGACTCCGAAACCCGGGCTCTTTCCACCGAGCCGCGCTGCTTCTCTAAGCGCTGACAATTGGCGGAGGCGGGATTCGAACCCATGACCTCTGACTCCCAAGCCCGGGCTCTTTCCACTGAGCCACGCTGCTTCTCTAAGCGCTGACAATTGGCGGAGCCGGGATTCGAACCCATGCCCTCTGACTCCAAAGCCCGGGCTCTTTCCACCGAGCCACGCTGCTTCTCTAAGCGCTGATAATTGGCAGAGCCGGGATTCGAACCCATGACCTCTGACTCCCAAGCCCGGGCTCTTTCCACTGAGCCCTGCTGCTTCTCTAAGCGCTGACAATTGGCGGAGGCGGGATTCGAACCCATGACCTCTGACTCCAAAACCCGGGCTCTTTCCACCGAGCCACGCTGCTTCTCTAAGCGCTGACAATTGGCGGAGCCGGGATTTGAACCCATGACCTCTGACTCCAAAGCCCGGGCTCTTTCCACTGAGCCCCACTGCTTCTCTAAGCGCTTACTACGTGCCGGGCACTGTACTGAGCGCTTGTATGGATACAAGCAAATCGGGTTGGACACAGGCCCTGACCCGCGGAGGGCTTACGGCCGCCAATCCCCATTTTACAGAGAGGTGACGGAGGTCCAAAGAATAATAATAATTATAATAGTAATGATGATAACATTTGTGAAGCGCTTACAAGGTGCCAGGCACTGTACTGAGCGCTGGGATGGATCCCTTTTAGACTGTGAGCCCACTGCTGGGTAGGGACTATCTCTATATGTTGCCAATTTGTACTTCCCAAGCGCTTAGTACAGTGCTCTGCACATAGTAAGCGCTCAATAAATGCGATTGATGATGATGATGATGGATACAAGCAAATCGGTTGGACACGGTCCCTTTCCTACATGGGGCTCACCATCTTCTAGACTGTGAGCCCGCTGTTGGGTAGGGACCGTCTCTATATGTTGCCAACTTGGACTTCCCAAGCGCTTAGTACAGTGCTCTGCACACAGTAAGCGCTCAATAAATACGATTGAATAAACGAATCTCCATCCCCATTTTACTAAGGACGGAACGGAGGCCCAGAGAAGTGACTTATCCAAGGTCATACAGCCTTGGGGAAGCAGCGTGGCCCGGTGGAAAGAGCCCGGGCTTGGGAGTGAGAGGTCATGGGTTCGAATTCCATGTCCGCCACATGTCTGCTGTGTGACCTTGGGCAAGCCACCTAACTTCTCTGGGCCTCAGTGCCCTCGTCTGTCGAATGGGGATGAAGACCGTGAGCCCCACGGGGGACAACCTGATCACCTTGTATCCCCCCCCAGCGCTTAGAACAGTGCTTTGCACATAGTAAGCGCTTAACAAATGCTATCAGCGTGGCTCAGCGGAAAGAGCCCGGGCTTTGGAGTCAGGGGTCGTGGGTTCATTCATTCAGTCAGTCATATTTATTGAGCGCTTAGTGTGTGCAGAGCACTGTACTAAGCGCTTGGGAAGTCCAAGTTGGCAACATCATCATCATCAATCGTATTTATTGAGCACTTACTGTGTGCAGAGCACTGTACTAAGCGCTTGGGAAGTCCAAGTTGGCAACATCATCATCATCATCATCAGTCGTATTTATTGAGCGCTTACTGTGTGCAGAGCACTGTACTAAGCGCTTGGGAAGTCCAGGTCGGCAACATCTAGAGACGGTCCCTACCCGACAACGGACTCACAGTCTAGAAGGGGGAGAGTTCAAATCCCGGCTCTGCTGTGTGACTTTGGGCGAGTCACTCAACTTCTCTGGGCCTCAGTTCCCTCATCTGTAAACTGGGGATGAAGACTGGGAGCCCCACGTGGGACAACCTGGTCATCCTGTATCCCCCCAGCGCTTAGAACAGTGTTTTGCATATAGTAAGCGCTTAACAAATAGCATTATTATTAAACTCCAGACAAATGGCGGAGCCGGGATAAGAGACGGTGGGAGAAGCGGAAGGGAAAATCCAAGGGCTTTTTTTTGAGGCGGGGGGCGAGAGGTAGGACTGGCCCTTCTCCAGAGAGAAGCAAGGTGGGGTGCAGAGGTGGGGGTGGGCTGGCTGGAGGGGCGAGAGGTTTGGGGGGCATTCATACCCGCAGTGTGGGGGGCGGCGGAGACGATCTGATAGACCTTGTAGGGGTCGGGGATGTCCAGCTGGCTCCTCTCCGGGACCTCCTGGAAATCCGCACTCTTGTTGAGGGCGCAGCGGAGACGCGTCTTCCAGGTGGACGGATCCGCTTTATCCGCCCCTTCCCGGTATTTGCCCTTGTAGATGGCCCAGGCCTAAGGGGGCACGGGGGGCACGGGGGGCGGTCAGGGGAAGGTTCGCTTGGGAAACCACCTTGTGACCTCCCCGGCGCTTAGAACGGTGCTTTGCACATAGTAAGCGCTTAATAAATGCCATTATTATCATTATTATTATTAAGACCCACCAGGCCTCACCTGGGCCTCGGTCCCCTCCCCGGGCTTGCTGGAAGGGGCGGGCGGGGGGCGCTCGGGCAATGGGGAGGGGGAGGATGGACGGGGAGGACGGAGAGGAGGAGAAAGAGATGGAGGAGGAGGGAGAGGAAGAAGAGGAGGACGAAGAGGTGGAAGAGGAGGAGGGAGAGGAGGTGGAGGAGGAGGGAGAGGAAGAGGAGGAAGAAGGGGAGGAGGAGGAGAAAGAGGAGAAGAGGAGGAGGGAGAGGAAGAGGAGGACGAAGAGGAGGAGGGAGAGGAAGAGGAGGTGAAAGAGGAGGACGAAGAGGAGGAGGGAGAGGAAGAGGAGGTGAAGGAGGAGGACGAAGAGGAGGAGGGAGAGGAAGAGGAGGTGAAGGAGGAGGACGAAGAGGAGGAGGGAGAGGAAGAGGTGAAAGAGGACGACGAAGAGGAGGTGAAAGAGGAGGACGAAGAGGAGGAGGGAGAGGAAGAGGAGGTGAAAGAGTAGGACGGAGAGGAGGAGGGAGAGGAAGAGGAGGTGAAAGAGGAGGAGGGAGAGGAAGAGGAGGTGAAAGAGGAGGACGGAGAGGAGGAGGGAGAGGAAGAGGAGGTGAAAGAGGAGGACGGAGAGGAGGAGGGAGAGGAAGAGGAGGTGAAAGAGGAGGACGGAGAGGAGGAGGGAGAGGAAGAGGAGGTGAAAGAGGAGGATGAAGGGGACGAGGGAGAGGAAGAGGAGGTGAAAGAGGAGGACGAAGAGGAGGAGGGAGAGGAAGAGGTGAAAGAGGAGGACGAAGAGGAGGAGGGAGAGGAAGAGGAGGATGAAGAGGTGGAAGAGGAGGAGGAAGAGGTGGTGGAAGAGGAGGAGGGAGAGGAAGAGGAGATGGAAGAGGAGGAGGGAGAGGAAGAGGAGGTGAAAGAGGAGGACGAAGAGGAGGAGGGAGAGGAAGAGGAGGATGAAGAGGTGGAAGAGGAGGAGGAAGAGGTGGTGGAAGAGGAGGAGGGAGAGGAAGAGGAGATGGAAGAGGGGGAGGGAGGGGAAGGGGAGGAGGAGAAAGAGGAGGAGAAGGAAGAGGAGGAGGGAGAGGAGGAGGAAGAAGACCTGGGTTCTCAACCCGTCTCTGCCCCTTGTCTGCTGGGTGATTTTGAGCAAGTCACTCCCCTTCTCTGAGCCTCAGTTCTCGGAGATGGGAAAATGGGGATGAAGATCGGTAGCCCCACGGGGGACAGGGACTGGGTCCGACCTAATCACATGGATCTCCCCCAGCGCTTAGTACAGTGCCCGTCGCATAGGAAGCGCTTAACAAAGGCCATTAAGTAAAAAGGGTGAAGGAATCGGGGAGAGAACGGATAGAGGGGGAGGAGAACGGAGAAGGGAGAGAATAATAGTAATAATAATAATAATAATAATAATGGTATTTGTTAAGTGCGTCCCAGGTACGAGGCCCTGTACTAAGCGCTGGGGTGGATGGGGTTGGACCCAATCCCCGTCCCACGTGGGGCTCACAGTCCCCATCCCCATTTCTCAGAGGAGGGAACCGAGGCCCGGAGGAGGGAAGTGACCGGCCCAAGGTCACCCGGCAGACAAGGGGCGGAGGTGGGATTAGAGCAGTGCTTTGCACATAGTAAGCGCTCAATAAATGCCATCATTATTATTATTATATTAGAACCCCTGACTTTTTGACTATCAGGCCGGTGAGAACAACATGGCGGGGAGGAGGCAGACGATAAGAGGGGGAAGAGGATCCCCCTTGGCACATTGCAAGCGCTCAGTCCAGTGCTCTGCACACAGTAAGCGCTCAATAAATAGGACTGATATTGAATGAAATCCCCCGCTCCCTCAGCCCCCCAGGACCCTAATTTATTGATTTCTCTTCCCCGTCCGTCTCCCACTCTGGGTTGTCAGCTCCTTGCGGGCAGGGAATCCATCTAATATATCGCTCTCCCGGACTCTTCCCAATGCTTAGTCCAGTGCTCCACACAGGGGAAGCGCTCGATCGATACGATTCATTCATTCAGTCGTATTTATTGAGCGCTTACTGTGTGCCCAGCACTGGACTAAGCGCTTGGGAAGTCCAAGCTGGCAACCTACAGAGACGGTCCCTGCCCGACAGTGGGCTCACAGTCTAGAAGGGGGGAGACAGACAACAAAACAGAACATATTAACAAAATAAAATCAATAGAAATATGTGCAAATAGAGTAATAAATCCGTGCAAACATATATACATCTATACAGGTGCTGTGGGGAAGGGAATCAATAAATACGATTGATGATTGATGATGATGATGATGATGGAGGTAAGATGGGGGGATGGAGAGGAAGGAGGGGGCTAAGTGTGGGAGGGCCTCCTGGAGGAGGTGAGCTCTCAGTAATCATCATCATCAATCGTATTTATTGAGCGCTTACTGTGTGCCGAGCACTGGACTAAGCGCTTGGGAAGTACAAATTGGCAACATATAGAGACAGCCCCTACCCAACAGTGGGCTCACAGTCTAAAAGTAATGATAATAATAATAATAATGGCATTTATTAAGCGCTTACTATGTGCAAAGCACTTTTCTAAGCGCTGGGGGGCTACAAGGTTGTCCCACAGGGGGCTCCCAGTCAACCCCCATTTTACAGATGAGGGAACTGAGGCCCAGAGAAGTGAAATGACTTGTCCAGTAGGCCTTGAAGGGATGGATGGATGGATGGATGGATCGACTGAGGGATTGGACGGGAAGCAGGAAAGAGCAGAGGGGGCGGAGGAGGGAGAGGGAAGAGTTGGGGGGGAGGTGGGGGGCGCGACCCCTCAATCAATCAATCAATCAATCGTATTTATTGAGCGCTTACTGTGTGCAGAGCACTGGACTAAGCGCTTGGGAAGTACAAGCTGGCAACACATAGAGACATCATCATCATCATCAATCGTATTTATTGAGCGCTTACTGTGTGCAGAGCACTGGACTAAGCGCTTGGGAAGTCCAAGCTGGCAACATCTAGAGACAGTCATCATCATCAATCGTATTTATTGAGCGCTTACTGTGTGCAGAGCACTGGACTAAGCGCTTGGGAAGTACAAGCTGGCAACACATAGAGACATCATCATCATCATCAATCATATTTATTGAGCGCTTACTGTGTGCAGAGCACTGGACTAAGCGCTTGGGAAGTCCAAGCTGGCAACATCTAGAGACAGTCATCATCATCAATCGTATTTATTGAGCGCTTACTGTGTGCAGAGCACTGGACTAAGCGCTTGGGAAGTCCAAGCTGGCAACATATAGAGACAGTCATCATCATCATCAATCGTATTTATTGAGCGCTTACTGTGTGCAGAGCACTGGACTAAGCGCTTGGGAAGTCCAAGCTGGCAACACATAGAGACATCATCATCATCATCAGTCGTATTTATTGAGCGCTTACTGTGGGCAGAGCACTGGACTAAGCGCTTGGGAAGTCCAAGCTGGCAACACATAGAGACATCATCATCATCATCAGTCGTATTCATTGAGCGCTTACTGTGTGCAGAGCACTGGACTAAGCGCTTGGGAATATAGAGACAGTCATCATCATCATCAATCGTATTCATTGAGCGCTTACGGTGTGCAGAGCACTGGACTAAGCGCTTGGGAAGTCCAAGTTGGCAACATCTAGAGACGGGCCCTACCCAACAGTGGGCTCCCAGTCCTCAGGACCCCCCCCCCAGATACCCTGAAAAGGGCAGCATCCTGCTGGACCCGATAGCCCTGCTTGGCGGCGTGTTTCCAAGGGAGACGGAATAGGGTCTTGTTTCCTTGGCGACCCCCGCCTTCCTCCTCCTCCTCCTCCTCCTCCTCCTCCCAGCGCAGACCCGGGTAGCGGCCGCTGTCGATCTGAGCCACCATCCAGGCCTTGAGGCGCAGGGGCCCCCCGCCCTGCGCCATCAGCACCCCCAAAATGAGCAGGGGGTCGTCGTCTGGGGGTGCAGGAAGGTTTTGGGGGTGCAGAGAGAAGTCTGGGGGTGCGGGGAGGTTTGGGGGTGCACAGGGAAGGCTGGGGGTGCGGGAGGCTTTTGGGGGTGCAGAGAGAGGCGACCGAGCATGGAGGAGAAGGACCGAGGGAAGAAAACCGAAACCCCTTCACCTCTTTCGCTTTCCCTTTCCCCTCCCTCATCGGGGACCCTCCCTCCCTCCCCTCATTCATTCATTCAACCGTATTTATTGAGCGCTTCCTGTGTGCAGAGCACTGGACTAAGCGCTTGGGAAGTCCAAGTTGGCAACATCTAGAGACGGTCCCCACCCGACGGCGGGCTCACAGTCTAAAAGGGGGAGACAGAGAACAAAACCAAACATGTTAACACGGTAAAATAAACAGAATAAATATGGGCAAGTGAAGTAAACATTGGCACATAGTAAGCGCTTAGCAAATACTTACTGTGTGCAGAGCACTGTGCTAAGCGCTTGGGAAGTCCAAGTTGGCAACATAGAGATACGGTCCCTACCCGACAACGGGCTCACAGGCTAGAAGGGGGAGACGGACGACAAAAGCAAACATGTTAACACGGTAAAATAAACAGAATAAATATGGGCAAGTGAAGTAAACATTGGCACATAGTAAGCGCTTAGCAAATACCATCACTATTATTATTACTATTATCATTATTAGATGGGCGGAAAGAGAAACCACAGGAAGACGGAGGAGAGACACACACAGGAAGATGGAGAACAGAGACCAGAAAAAGGAGCCAGTCCAACTTGTACTTCCCAAGCGCCTAGTACAGTGCTCTGCAACCCCTCCTCCTCCCCTCCTAGAGACCCCCGCCCCCCCCCCCCAAAAAAACCAACCCCTCCAAAAAACCCACCCCCAAGGCCGGATTTCCACTGGGCCACACTGCTTCTCAGTGCCCTCATCTGTAAAATGAGGATGAAGACTGTGAGCCCCACGTGGGGCAGCCTGATCACCTTGTATCCTCCCCAGCGCTTAGAACAGTGCTTGGCACATAGTAAGCGCTTAACAAATGCCATTATTATTATTATTATTATTATTATTATTATTATTATTATTATTATTATTATTATTTTTATTCCTCTCCCGGCCTCCTGATTTCTGCAGTGGCCTCCTCCCTGTGACCTCCCCTCCTCTGGCCCCTCTCCTCCTCCTCCTCCTCCTCCTCCTCCTCCTCCAATGCCGCCCCCTCCTCAAAACCCTTCCCTTCCTGGCCGTCTCCCCCCCTCACCCCCATCCCCAGACCCTCAGCTCCTTGTGGGCAGGGAATGGGTCTACTACACTGCTCTACTGGGACTCTCCCCTAAGCGCTTAGTCCAGTGCTCTGCACACAGTCTAGTGATTTCTCTTCCTGGCCGTCTTCCCCTCTAGACTGTCCGCTCCTTGTGGGCAGGGAATGGGTCTGTTTATTGTTAAGCGTTTAGTCCAGTGCTCTGCACTCAGTCTATTGATTTATCATCATCATCATCATCATCAATCGTATTTATTGAGCGCTTACTATGTGCAGAGCACTGTACTAAGCGCTTGGGAAGTACAAATTGGCAACATATAGAAACAGTCCCTACCCAACAGTGGGCTCACAGTCTAAAAGTCTTCCCGTCCGTCTCCCCCTCTGGACTGTCCGCTCCTTGTGGGCAGGGAATGGGTCAATTATAATGTTCTATCATCCCCTCCCAAGCGCTTAGCACAGTGCTCTGCCCAAGGTCTACTGATTTCTCTTCCTGTCCGCTTCCCCCTCTTTTAGACTGTGAGCCCACTGTTGGGTAGGGACTGTCTCTATATGTTGCCAACTTGGACTTCCCAAGTGCTTAGTACAGTGCTCTGCACATAGTAAGCGCTCAATAAATACGATTGATGATTTCTCTTCCCGTCCGCCTCCCCCTGTAGACAGTCAGCTCCTTGTGGACAGGGAATGGGTCTGTTTATTGTTAAGCGTTTAATCCAGTGCTCTGCACACAGTCTATTGATTTCTTTTCCCGTCCGCCTCCCCCTCTAGACAGTGAGCTCCTTGTGGGCAGGGAATAGGTCTGTTCTATTGTTCTATCGTCTTCTCCCAAGCGCTTAGCACAGTGCTCTGCACACAGTATATTGATTTCTCTTCCCGTCCGTCTCCCCCTCTGGACTGTCCGCTCCTTGTGGGCAGGGAATGGGTCTGTTTATTGTTAAGCGTTTAGCACAGTGCTCTGCACACAGTCTATTGATTTCTCTTCCTGTCCGCCTCCCCCTCTAGACAGTCAGCTCCTTGAGGGCAGGGAATGGGTCTGTTCTATTGTTCTATCGTCCTCTCCCAAGCGCTTAGCACAGTGCTCTGCACACAGTATATTCATTTCTCTTCCCGTCCGCCTCCCCCTCTAGACAGTCAGCTCCTGGAGGGCAGGGAATGGGTCTGTTCTATTGTTCTATCGTCCTCTCCCAAGCGCTTAGCACAGTGCTCTGCACACAGTCTATTGATTTCTCTTCCCGTCCGCCTCCCCCTCTAGACAGTCAGCTCCTTGAGGGCAGGGAATGGGTCTGTTTATTGTTAAGCGTTTAGCACAGTGCTCTGCACACAGTCTATTGATTTCTCTTCCCATCCGCCTCCCCCTCTAGACAGTCAGCTCCTTGAGGGCAGGGAATGGGGCTGTTCTTTTGTTCTGTCGTCCTCTCCCAAGCGCTTAGCACAGTGCTCTGCACAAGGTCTATTGATTTCTCTTCCCGTCCACCTCCCCCTCTAGACTGTCAGCTCCTTGTGGGCAGGGAATCTGATGGTCCTATTGGACTCTCCCAAGCGCTCAGTCCAGTGTTCTGCACACAATAAGCGCTCCATAAATAGCACTGAATGAATCAATGAAATGAATTATTGAATTATATTCATGTCTGTCTCCCCCTCTAGACCGTCAGCTCCTTGTGGGCAGGGAATCTGTCCGTTGATGGCCCTATTGGACTCTCCCAAGCGCTCAGTCCAGTGCTCTGCACGCAATAAGCGCTCCATAAATAGCACTGAATGAATCAATGAAATGAATTATTGAATTATATTCATGTCTGTCTCCCCCTCTAGACCGTCAGCTCCTTGAGGGCAGGGAATCTGTCCGTTGATGGTCCAATTGGACTCTCCCAAGCGCTCAGTCCAGTGCTCTGCATGCAATAAGCGCTCCATAAATAGCACTGAATGAATCAATGAAATGAATTATTGAATTATATTCATGTCTGTCTCCCCCTCTAGACCGTCAGCTCCTTGTGGGCAGGGAATCTGTCCGTTGATGGTCCTATTGGACTCTCCCAAAGCGCTCAGTCCAGTGCTCTGCACGCAATAAGCGCTACATAAATAGCACTGAATGAATCAATGAAATGAATTATTGAATTATATTCATGTCTGTCTCCCCCTCTAGACTGTCAGCTCCTCGTGGGCAGGGAATATGTCTATTATATTGTTCTACTGGACTCTCCCGAGCGCTTAGGACAGTGCTCTGCACATAGTAAGCGCTCAATAAATACGATTGATGATTGATGATGCTCTGCACGCAGGACATTGATTTCTCTTCCTCTCCGCCTCCCCCTCTAGACTGTCGTTCATTCATCCATTCAATCGTATTTATTGAGTGCTTCCTGTGTGCAGAGCACTGTCCTAAGCGCTTGGGATGGACAAGCTGGCAACATAGAGACTGTCGTGGGCAGGGAATGGTTTTATTGTATCGTTCTATTGGACGCTCCCAAGCGCTTAGTACAGTGCTCTGCACGGAAACTCCTTGAACGAGTTGTCTACACGCGCTGCCTAGAATTCCTCAACAACAACTCTCTCCTCGACCCCCTCCAGTCTGGCTTCCGTCCCCTTCATTCCACGGAAACTGCCCTCTCAAAGGTCACCAATGACCTCCTGCTTGCCAAATCCAACGGCTCATATTCTGTCCTAATCCTCCTCGGCCTCTCAGCCGCCTTTGACACTGTGGACCACCCCCTTCTCCTCAACAGGTTATCTGACCTTGGCTTCACAGACTCCGTCCTCTCCTGGTTCTCCTCTTATCTCTCCGGTCGTTCTTTCTCAGTCTCTTTTGCAGGCTCCTCCTCCCCCTCCCATCCTCTTACTGTGGGGGTTCCCCAAGGTTCAGTGCTTGGTCCCCTTCTGTTCTCAATCTACACTCACTCCCTTGGTGACCTCATTCGCTCCCACGGCTTCAACTATCATCTCTACGCTGATGACACCCAGATCTCCATCTCTGCCCCTGCTCTCTCCCCCTCCCTCCAGGCTCGCATCTCCTCCTGCCTTCAGGACATCTCCATCTGGATGTCCACCCGCCACCTAAAGCTCAACATGTCGAAGACTGAGCTCCTTGTCTTCCCTCCCAAACCTTGTCCTCTCCCTGACTTTCCCATCTCTGTTGACGGCACTACCATCCTTCTCGTCTCACAAGCCCGCAACCTTGGTGTCATCCTCGACTCCGCTCTCTCATTCACCCCTCACATCCAAGCCGTCACCAAAACCTGCCGGTCTCAGCTCCGCAGCATTGCCAAGATCCGCCCTTTCCTCTCCATCCAAACTGCTACCCTGCTCATTCAAGCTCTCATCCTATCCCGTCTGGACTACTGCACCAGCCTTCTCTCTGATCTCCCATCCTCGTGTCTCTCTCCACTTCAATCCATACTTCATGCTGCTGCCCGGATTATCTTTGTCCAGAAACGCTCTGGGCATATTACTCCCCTCCTCAAAAATCTCCAGTGGCTACCAATCAATCTGCGCATCAGGCAGAAACTCCTCACCCTGAGCTTCAAGGCTGTCCATCACCTCGCCCCCTCCTACCTCACCTCCCTTCTCTCCTTCTACTGCCCAGCCCACAACCTCCGCTCCTCCACCGCTAATCTCCTCACTGTACCTCGTTCTCGCCTGTCCCGCCGTCGACCCCCGGCCCACGTCATCCCCCGGGCCTGGAATGCCCCCAATCCCTCTGCCCCTCCGCCAAGCTAGCTCTCTTCCTCCCTTCAAGGCCCTGCTGAGAGCTCACCTCCTCCAGGAGGCCTTCCCAGACTGAGCTCCTTCCTTCCTCTCCCCCTCGTCCCCGTCTCCATCCCCCCATCTTACCTGCTTCCCTTCCCCACAGCACCTGTATATATGTATATATGGTTATACATATTTATTACTCTATTTATTTATTTATTTATTTATTTTACTTGTACATTTCTATCCCATTTATTTTATTTTGTTGGTATGTTTGGTTCTGTTCTCTGTCTCCCCCTTTTAGACTGTGAGCCCACTGTTGGGTAGGGACTGTCTCTATGTGTTGCCAATTTGTACTTCCCAAGCGCTTAGTACAGTGCTCTGCACATAGTAAGCGCTCAATAAATACGATTGATTGATTGATTGATTGATGTATCTTAATGTCTGTCTCCCCGTCTAGGCTGGAAGCTCGTGGTGGGCAACGAATGGGGCTGTTTGTCGTTCTACTGTCCTCTCCCAAGCGCTTAGTACAGTGCTCTGCACAAGGTAAGCACTCAATAAATAGGATCGACACTCAGAACCTCCCCCACCACACTTTGAGGCGTCCAATCAACTGCCCCCCAGGGTATCTCCCCTCGCCCCTCTAGCTCCTCCAATACCAAACCTGCCCAATGTCAGTCCATCGATGATATTTATTGAGCTCTTACTACCTGCAGGGTACTGTACTAAACGCTTGAGCGCCGTACTAAGCGTCGTTCCTCCATCTCGCCCATCTCCCTCGTTTAGGACCGTCGGCTCTTTGAGGGGAAGGATCGTGTCTTCTAGCCTGTGAGCCCACTGTTGGAAGGGGACTGTGTCCGACCTGCTGATCTTGGATAATAATAATAATAATAATTATAACCGTGGTATATGTTAATCACTACCTGCCGGGCACTGTACTAAGCGCTGGGATGGACACAAGGTGATCAAGTTGGACACAGTCCCCGTTCCATGGGGGCTCCCAGTCTTCATCCCCATTTTCCAGATGAGGGAACTGAGGCCCAGAGAAGTGAAGTGACCGGTCCAAGGTCACACAGCAGACGAGGGGCGGAGCAGGATTAGAACCCAGCTCCTGACTCCCAGGCTTGAGATCTATCTACAGGAATCTACCCCAGCGCTTAGTCCATTGCTTGGCACAGTGTAAGCACTTAAGAAACACCAGCATTATTATTATTATTGCTGTTATTATTATTATTATTAGGAATAACCCCATGGGATTGCTGATGGGATTTATTAAGACTAAAACCGTTCATTTAAACGCTTGGGTCTTGTGAACCTTGGCCATGTTCAGAATCACTTTCCAGACCTACAAAGAGGCAATGTGGCATTAATAATAATAATAATAACAATAATGATAATAATAATGATAATAAGCACTTACTATTTGCCAAGCACAGAACTAAGCATTAATAATAATAATAATAACAATAATGATAATAATAATAATGATAATAAGCGCTTACTATTTGCCAAGCACAGAACTAAGCATTAATAATAATAATAATAACAATAATGATAATAATAATAATGATAATAAGCACTCACTATTTGCCAAGCACAGACCTTACTATTTGCCAAGCACAGACCTAAGCATTAATAATAATAATAATAACAATAATGATAATTATAATAAGCACTTACTATTTGCCAAGCACAGACCTAAGCATTAATAATAACAATAACAATAATGATAATAATAATGATAATGATAATAAGCACTTACTATTTGCCAAGCACAGAACTAAGCACTGGGGGAAGAGGCAGGAAAATCAGGTGGGAAATAAGTCCCTGCCCTATATAGGGCTCACAGTCTATTAATCAGTTATTCAATCAAGTATATTTATTGAGCACTTGCTGTGTGCAGAGCACTGTAGTGAGCGCTTAGGAGAGTACAAAAGAACAATAGAATGGACACATTCCCCACCCACAAGGAGCTGACAGTCTAGAGGGGGGAGACGGACATGAAGAGAAATAAATAAATTATGGATGTGGACATAAGTGCTGTGGGGCTGGGAGAAGCAACAGGGATTGAATTCCCATTTTACAGAGGAGGAAATTGAGGCCCAGAGCAGTCAAGTGACTTTCCCGAGGTCACCCAGCAACCGGTGGTAGAGCAGGGATTAGAAAGAGCCCAAGGCTGGGAGTCGGAGGACCTGGGTTCCAATCCGGGCTCCGTCACTTGCCTGCTGTGTGACCCTGGGCGAGTCACTTTACTTCTCTCTTAGTCCAGTGCTCTGCACACAGTAAGCGCTCAATAAATACGATTGATTGATTCTCTGGGCCTCTGTTTCCTCAATATCTGTAAAACAGGGGGGTTTGAACCCTGTTCTCCCTCCGACTCAGCCCCGGGGCTCCAGAGGGGATGGGGACTGGCTCCCACCTAATGATCTTCCATCATTCATTCATTCATTCAATCGTATTTATTGAGCGCTTACTGTGTGCAGAGCACTGTGCTAAGCGCTTGGGAAGTACAAGTTGGCAACATCTAGAGACGGTCCCTACCCAACAGTGGGCTCCCAGTGCTCAGAGTAAGTGCAGAATAAACAGCACAATTATTGTTATTATTATTATTATTATTATTATTATTACTAATATGACTTGGGACCTCATTTCAGGTCTGTTAAGAGAAGCAGCGTGGCTCAGTGGAAAGAGCGCGGGCTTTGGAGTCAGAGGTCATGGGTTCAAATCCCGACTCTGCCAGTTGTCAGCTGTGTGACTTTGGGCTAGTCACTTCACTTCTCTGGGCCCCAGTTCCCTCATCCGTAAAATGGGGATGAAGACCGTGAGCCCCACGTGGGACAAACTGATCACCTTGTAACCTCCCCAGCGCTTAGAACAGTGCTTTGCACATAGTAAGCGCTTAACAAATAACATTATTATTTTTTTTAAGGTGGTCTCTTAAGGTGTGGATCGTTAAGTGGCTCTTAAGGTGGATCGTTAATGTGGCTCAAGGCTTTCTAGACTGTGAGCCCACTGTTGGGTAGGGACCGTCTCTAGATGTTGCCAACTTGGACTTCCCAAGTGCTTAGCACAGTGTTCTGCACACAGTAAGCGCTCAATAAATACGATTGATTGATTGATTAAGGTGGCCCGTTAAGGTGGTATGTTAAGGTTGCCCGTTAAAGAGGGTCGTTAAGGTGGTCCGTTAAGGTGGTCCGTTAAAGAGGCCCGTTAAGGTGGCTCGTTAAGGCGGTCTGTTAAGGTGGCCCGTTAGTCTCGTTAAGGTGGTCTGTTAGGTTGGCCCTTTAAGGTGGCCCGTTAAGGTGGCCCGTTAGTCTCGTTAAGGTGGTCTGTTAGGTTGGCCCTTTAAGGTGGCCCGTTAGTCTCATTAAGGTGGTCTGTTAGGTAGGCCCTTTAAGGTGGCCCGTTAGTCTCGTTAAGGCGGTCTGGTAAGGTGGCCCGTTAAGGCGGTCTGTTAAAGTGGCTCGTTAAGGTGGCCCGTTAAGGCGGCTCGTTAAGGTGGCCCGTTAAGACGGTCCGTTCCGGTGTCCCGTTTCTGTGTCCCGTTGCGGTGTCTCTTTGTGTCCGGTGTGTCCGGGCCTCAGGAGCTGATGTCCGGTGAGTTGGGAGGGCCGGGGCCCGGGGCGGGCGGGCGGGCAGGAGGCTTAAGGCTCACGGCGACTGCGGCAACACGATCTGAGGGCACACACCGACACACAACGGCGTCACACAACGACACACACACGGGAACACGGACCCACAGCCACACACATACACAGCTACAAGGGTCCACAGACACACAGTCACGCAGACACACAGTCACGCAGACACACAGTCACGCAGACACACCACCACGCGGACACACAGTCACGCAGACACACAGTCACATAGTCACACAGACACAGTCACGCAGACACATAACCACATAGACACAGTCACACAGACACACCACCACGCGGACACACCACCACGCGGACACACAGTCACACAGGCACACAGTCACACAGACACATAGTCACACATACACAGTCACGCAGACATATAACCACATAGAAACAGTCACAGACATACAACCAATAGACACAGTCACAGACACACAGTCACACAGACACACAGTCACACAGACACACAACCACGCAGACACAGTCACACAGACACACAGTCACACAGACACACCACCACGCAGACACACCACCACGCGGACACAAAGTCACGCAG
This sequence comes from Tachyglossus aculeatus, assembly GCF_015852505.1. NCBI lineage: Eukaryota > Metazoa > Chordata > Mammalia > Monotremata > Tachyglossidae > Tachyglossus > Tachyglossus aculeatus. The sequence continues at coordinate 36,229,985 of NC_052073.1, forward strand.
ACACACAGACACACAACCACACGGACATACACTCCCACAGACACCCAGACCAAAAGGACCACAGACCCACAGAGACAGACAGTGACGTGGACCCACAATCATCTGTGACCCCTACTTAGGCTGTAAAGCCCCCCGCCCCCCGACTCCCCACAGGCCAGGGATTGGGCCCGACCTGACGATGTTGTCTCTCCCCCAGCGCTCAGTTCAGTGCCTGGCACGTAGGAAGCGCTTAACAAAGACCGGTCAAACAAAGGATCGGCCAGGCCCACGGACACACGGGTGCAGAGTCCCCAGCACCATCGCACAGACCCACAGTCACACAGACGGACGGACGGACGGACGGACGGACGGGCGGGCGGGCGATCCGCCCACCGACACAACGGCCCCGCCCCTGACAACGGCCCCGCCCTCTAAAGCCCCGCCCCCTGACAACGGCCTCGACCTCTAGACCTCCCCTGACAACGGCCCCTCCCCAAGCCCCGCCCCTGACAACGCCCTTAAGCCCCGCCCCCCGACAACAGCACCGCCCCAGGCCCCGCCCTCAGCCCTTCCCAAGCCCCGCCCCCTGACATTGGCTCCGCCCCAAGCCCCGCCCTCTGACGCCGGCCACGCCCCCGACGTCACCCCCGCCACTAGCCCCTCCCTCTGACGTCGACCACGGCTCCTGACGTCCTCCCACCGCAAGCCCCGCCCTCTGGTGCCGGCCACGCCCCCTGACGGCACTCCCGCCCCAGGCCCCTCCCTCTGACTCCGCCCCCGCCCCTGACGTCACCCCACCCAAGCCCCTCCCTCTGACTCCGGCCACGCCCCCTGACGTCACCCGCCCCAAACCCCTCCCTCTGACGCCGGCCGAGCCCCCCGACGTCACTCCCTCACCCTGACGCAGGCCACGCCCCCTGACGTCACCCCAACCCCAAGCCCCTCCCTCTGACGCAGGCCACGCCCCCTGACGTCACTCCCGCCCCAAGCCCTTCCCTCTGACGCCGGCCCGCCCTCTGATCAATCGTATTCATTCATTCATTCATTCATTCATTCATTCATTCATTCATTCAATCGTATTTATTGAGCGCTTACCGAGTGCAGAGCACTGTACTAAGCGCTTGGGAACTACAAGTCGGCAACATGTAGAGAGGGTCCCTACCCAAAAAGGGGCTCACAGTCTAGAAGGGGGAGACAGACCACAAAACAAAACACCAAGACAGGTGTCAAAACCGTCAGAATAAATAGAATTACAGCTATTGTTCCGTTGGACTCTCCCAAACGCTTAGCCCGGTGCTCTGCACACAGTATATTCATTTCTATTCATGTCCGCCTCCCCCTCTAATAATAATGGCATTTATTAAGTGCTTACTAAGTGCAAAGCACTGCTCTGAGTGCTGGGGAGGTTACAAGGTGATCAGGTTGTCCCTCTGGAGGCTCCCAGTCTTCATCCCCATTTTCCAGATGAGGGAACTGAGGCCCAGAGAAGTGAAGTGACTTGCCCAAAGCCACATGGCTGATAATTGGCGGAGCCGGGATTTGAACCCATGACACCTGACTCCAAAGCCGGGGCTCTTTTCCGCTGAGCCACGCTGCTTCTCCAGACTGTCAGCTCGTTGTGGGCAGGGAATGGATCCGTTTATTGTTCTATCGGACTCTCCCAAGCGCTTAGCCCAGTGCTCCGCGCACAGTATATTCATTTCCCTTCACGTCCGCCTCCCCCTCTAGCCTGTCAGCTCCTTGTGAAGCAGCGTGGCTCAGTGGAAAGAACCCGGGCTTTGGAGTCGGAGGTCACGGGTTCGAATCCCGGCTCCGCCACATACCTGCTGTGTGACCTTGGGCAAGTCACTTAGCTTCTCTGAGCCTCAGTTCCCTCATCTGGAAAATGGGGATGAAGACTGTGAGCCCCACGTGGTACAACCTGATCACCTTGTATCCCCCCCAGCGCTTAGAAAAGTGCTTTGCACATAGTAAGCGCTTAACAAATGCCAATATTATTATTATTATTGTGGGCAGGGAGTGGGTCTGTTTATTGTTCTATCGGACTCTCCCAAGCGCTTAGCCCAGTGCTCCGCGCACAGTATATTCATTTCCATTCACGTCCACCTCTAGACTGTCAGCTCCTTGTGGGCAGGGAATGGGTCTGTTTATTGTTCTATCAGACTCTCCCAAGCGCTTAGCCCAGTGCTCCGCACACAGTATATTCATTTCCATTCACGTCCACCTCTAGACTGTCAGCTCCTTGTGGGCAGGGAATGGGTCTGTTTACTGTTTTATCGGACTCTCCCAAGCGCTTAGCTCAGTGCTCCGCGCACAGTATATTCATTTCCATTCACGTCCCCCTCTAGACTGTCAGCTCCTTGCGGGCAGGGAATGGGTCTGTTTATTGTTCTATCGGACTCTCCCAAGCGCTTAGCCCAGTGCTCCGCGCACAGTAAATTCATTTCCATTCACGTCCACCTCTAGACTGTCAGCTCCTTGCGGGCAGGGAATGGGTCTGTTTATTGTTCTATCGGACTCTCCCAAGCGCTTAGCCCAGTGCTCCGCGCACGGTATATTCATTTCCATTCACGTCCCCCTCTAGACCGTCAGCTCCTTGCGGGCAGGGAGTGGGCCTGTTAATTGTTGCACTGGATTCTTCCAAGCGCTCAGTACAGTGCTCCGCCTACGGTAAGCGCTCAATAAGTACGATCGAGTCGATGGATTGGAGATTGGAGAGTGGAGTCCCCTTTGACCCCTGACCCCCAGCCGTGTCCTGGGGACCCCAACCACCCACCCGCCCGTCCACTGCGAAGCGGGTACCTGGGGATGAAGAAGCAGGTCTCCATGAGACGCAGGAGGAAGGGGGGTCCAGGCCTGGGGGTGCTGGGCCCCCCCGGGCTCGCCTCCACGGCGGGTGGGTCGCCCTCGCCCCCCGACTTCCGGAGGGCTTCCCGGCGGAGGCTCTCCCCCTCGTCGTCAAAGGTGCTCGGCCCATACCGCTGCTGGAGCTGCTGGCCCATCTATAATAATAATAATAATAAATAATGGTAGCATTTATGAAGCGCTCACTATGTGCAAAGCACTGTTCTAAGCGCCGGGGAGGTTACGAGGGGATCAGGTTGTCCCCCGTGGGGCTCACAGTCTTCACCCCCATTTTACAGGTGAGGTCACTGAGGCCCAGAGAAGCGAAGTGACTTCCCCAAAGTCACCCAGCTGACAACGGACGTGGAGAAGCGGCATGGCTCAGTGGAAATCAAGCAATCAATCGTATTTATTGAGCGCTTACTGTGTGCAGAGCACTGGACTAAGCGCTTGGGAAGTCCAAGTTGGCAACATATAGAGACAGTCCCTACCCAACAGTGGGCTCACAGTCTAAAAAGCCCGGGCTTTGGAGTCAGAGGTCATGGGTTCAAATCCCGGCTCCGCCACTTGTCAGCGGGGTGACTTTGGGCGAGTTGCTTCACTTCTCTGGGCCTCAGTTCCCTCATCTGTCAAATGAGGATTAAGACTGTGAGCCCCATGTGGGACAACCCGATCACCTTGTAACCTCCCCAACGCTTAGAACAGCGTTCTGCACATAGTAAGTGCTTAATAAATACCATCATTATTATTATTATTATAATTGGCGGAGTCGGGATTTGAACCCATGACCTCTGACTCCAAAGCCCGGGCTCTTTCCACTGAGCCACGCTGGGAGGGTGGGCGGGGGGTCAGGGCGGAGGAGTGGGGGAGACCGGAGAGGCTGGGTTCTTCCTCCCTCACCCCCACTTCCCCCCAACTAACTCTCACGTGCTCTCCCAAGCGCTCAGCACAGTGCTCTGCACACAGTAAGCACTCTGTGATAGATTGATGAATTGTACGCTCTTGGAATCTCCCAAGTGCTCAGTGGTATTCATCGAGCATTTGCCGTGTGCAGAGTTTGGGAGAGTCCAGTAGAACAATTTAACGGTCCAGAGCTCCGCATACAGTGAGTGCTCAGTAATAATAATAATAATAATAATAATGATAATGATAAAAATAATAATTGCGGTATTTAATAATAATAATAACAGCAGTGGAAAGAGCCCGGGCTTTGGAGTCAGAGGTCATGGGTTCAAATCCCGGCTCCGCCACTTGTCAGCTGGGTGACTTTGGGCAAGTCGCTTCACTTCTCTGGGCCTCAATTCCCTCATCTGGAAAATGGGGATGAAGACTGTGAGCCCCCCATGGGACAACCCGATCACCCTGTCACCTCCCCAGCGCTTAGAACAGTGCTTTGCACATAGTAAGCGCTTAATAAATGCCATCATTATTATTTATTTATTATTATTAATGATGGCATTTATTAAGCGCTTCCTATGTGCCAAGCACTGTTCTAAGCGCTGGGGAGGTGACAAAGTATGATGGCATTTATTAAGCGCTTACTATGTGCAAAGCACTGTTCTAAGCGCTGGGGAGGTGACAAGGTATGACGGCATTTATTAAGCGCTTACTATGTGCAAAGCACTGTTCTAAGCGCTGGGGAGGTGACAAGGTATGATGGCATTTATTAAGCGCTTACTATGTGCAAAGCACTGTTCTAAGCGCTGGGGAGGTGACAAGGTATGATGGCATTTATTAAGCGCTTACTATGTGCAAAACACTGTTCTAAGCGCTGGGGAGTTGACAAAGTATGATGGCATTTATTAAGCGCTTACTATGTGCAAAGCACTGTTCTAAGCGCTGGGGAGGTGACAAGGTGATCGGGTTGTCCCATGTGGGGCTCACTGTGTGAGTAGACACTGCTGTAAATCCTGGGGGAGTTTCAAGCGAATTATGTTGGATTACAGTCCCTGTCCCCCGTGGGTCTCACAGTCTTCATCCCCATTTTCCGGATGAGGGAACTGAGGCCCAGAGAAGTGAAGTGACTGGCCCAAGGTCACTCAGCGGACAAGGGGAGGGGCCGGGATGAGAACCCAGGCCGGGGCTCTGTCCGCTAGGCCTCGCCGCTTCTCTAAAAGCGGTGAAGTGACTGGCCCAAGGTCACGCCGGGATTCATTCATTCATTCAATCGTATTTATTGAGCGCTTACTGTGCGCAGAGCACTGGACTAAGCGCTTGGGAAGTCCAAGTCGGCAACATGTAGAGACGGTCCCTACCCAACAACGGGCTCACAGTCTAGAAGGGGGAGACAGAGAACAAAACCAAACATACTAACAAAATAAAATAAATAGAATAGATATGGACAAGGAAAATATGGGTCTGTTTACTGGTGTATTGGACTCTCCCAGGCGCTCAGTCCAGTGACCTGCACAAGGTCTATCGATTTCTCTTCGCGTCCGTCCCCCGCTCTAGACTGTCAGCTCGCTGTAGGCAGGGAGTGGGTCTATTATATTGTTATATCGGACTCTCCTAAGCGCTCAGTCCAGTGCGGTTTACTGTTGTATTGGACTCTCAACAACAAAACACGCGGACGGGCGTCAAGTCAAGTCACTAGAACAAATAGAATTAAAGCTAAATGCACATCATTAGCTAGGAGGAGGAGACAGACAACACAACACGTGGACAGGTGTCAAGTCGTCATCATCATCATCATCATCATCAATCGTATTTATTGAGCGCTTACTATGTGCAGAGCACTGTACTAAGCGCTTGGGAAGTACAAATTGGCAACATATAGAGACAGTCCCTACCCAACAGTGGGCTCCCAGTCTAAAAGGGGGAGACAGAGAACAAAACCAAACATACTAACAAAATAAAATAAATCGAATAGATATTTACAAATAAAATAATTATTTGTATTATTGTCGTCAGGACAAACAGACGACAAATTGTCGTCAGGAGAAACAGAATTAACATCATTAACAAAATAAATAGTGAAGATGTTCACGTCCCCCCTTCATATCCACCAGACGATCGCGCTCCCCATCTTCAGAGACTTCTTAAAGGCACATCTCATTCATTCATTCATTCATTCATTCATTCAATCGTATTGATTGAGCGCTTACTGTGTGCAGAGCACTGGACTAAGCGCTTGGGAAGTCCAACTCGGCAACATCTAGAGACGGTCCCTACCCAACAACGGGCTCACAGTCTAGAAGGGGGAGACGGACAACAAAACACGCGGACGGGTGTCAAGTCAGTAGAACAAATAGAATTAAAGCTAAATAATAATAACAATAATAATAATGGCATTTATTAAGCGCTTACTATGTGCCAAGCACTGTTCTAAGCACTGGGGAGGTTACAAGGTGATCAGGTTGTCCCATGTGGGGCTCACAGTCTTCATCCCCATTTTACAGATGAGGGAACTGAGGCCCAGAGCAGTTAAGTGACTTGCTCAAAGTCACCCAGCTGACAAGTGGCGGAGCCGGGATTTGAACCCATGATCTCTGACGCCAAAGCCCGGGCTCTTTCCACTGAGCCACGCACATCGTTAGCAGTCTAGGAGGAGGAGACAGGCAACACAACACGTGGACAGGTGTCAAGTCGTCAGGACAAACAGAATTAACATCATTAACAAAATAAATAGTAAATATGTTCACGTCCCCCCTTCATATCCACCAGACGATCACGCTCCCCATCTTCAGAGGCTTATTAAAGGCACATCTCATTCATTCATTCATTCATTCATTCATTCAATCGTATTTCATCAGCATCAGCATCATCAATCGCATTTATTGAGCGCTTACTATGTGCAGAGCACTGGACTAAGCTCTTGGGAAGTACAAATTGGCAACATCTAGAGACGGCCCCTACCCAACAGTGGGCTCACGGTCAAAATAAATAGTAAATATGTTCACGTCCCCCCTTCATATCCACCAGACGATCACGCTCCCCCTCTTCAGAGACTTATTAAAGGCACATCTCATTCATTCGATCGTATTTCATCATCATCATCACCATCAATCGTATTTATTGAGCGCTTACTATGTGCAGAGCACTGGACTAAGCGCTTGGGAAGTACAGATTGGCAACATCTAGAGACAGTCCCTGCCCAACAGCGGGCTCACGGTCTCAAAGGGGGGAGACAGGGAACAAAACCCAACGTACTAACAAAAGAAAATAAATAGAATAGATATGCACAAGTAAAACAGTGGGCTCACAGTAAGCACTCTTGTACATATTTATTACTCTATTTATTTATTTTACTTGTGCATATCTATTCTATTTATTTTCTTTTGTTAGTACGTTGGGTTTTGTTCCCTGTCTCCCCCCTTTGAGACCGTGAGCCCGCTGTTGGGTAGGGGCCGTCTCTAGATGTTGCCAATTTGTACTTCCCAAGCGCTTAGTACAGTGCTCTGCACATAGTATGCGCTCAATAAATACGATTGATTGATTGATTGATTGATTACTGGGTGCAGAGCACTGGACTAAGCGCTGGGGAAGTGCAAGTGAGCAACATAGAGGGACGGTCCCCACCCGACATCTCCTTCTAAAGACCTTCTCTGATTCCTCGTTTCTCTTTTTTAGACCGCGAGCCCACTGTCGGGTAGGGACCGTCTCTCGATGTTGCCAACTTGGAGTTCCCAAGCGCTTAGTCCAGTGCTCTGCACGCAGGAGGCGCTCAATAAATACGATTGATGATGATGATGACAATGGGATTTGCCCCCTCTATTCACCCCCTCCCTCAGCCCCGCAGCGCGCACGTCCCCAGCCGACTCGCACCCAGGCCCGGCGGGGCGGCCTACCTTGCGGGCGGATGCCCGGCCGAAGCTCCTCAGCTGTTCCCTGAAGCCGGGGTTGGGGTCCGCGCTGGGCCGGACCCCTCTGACGGCCTCCAGGGCCTCCTCCCAGCCCAGCCCCGACACCGCCATGATGTAGGCCGTCACCACGGTCGCGCTCCGTGACACCCCCGCCATGCTGGAAGAGCGGCCACCTTAGGGACCCTGCTCCCCCGGCCCCCTGCCCCGCTTCCACCTTAACGGCTTAATAATAAATAATAATAATATTGGTATATGTTAAGCGCTTACTATGTGCCGAGCACTGTTCTAAGCGCTGGGGGGGGGGGGGATACAAGGTGATCGGGTTGTCCCATTGGGGGCTCACAGTCTTCATCCCCATTTTACAGATGAGGTAACGGAGGCGCAGAGAAGTGAAGTACAGCGCTCTGCACATAGTAAGCGCTCAATAGATACGATTGATGATGAAGTGGCTTGCCTAAAGTCACCCAGCTGGCAGTTGGCGGAGCCGGGATTTGAACCCGTGACCTCGGACTCCAAAGCCCCGGCTCTTTCCACTGAGCCGCGCCGCTTCGCAGCTTCTCAGCTTCGTGGGCTGGGTCCGTCTATGGTTGGACTGGACGCTCCCAAGCGCTCAGTAATAATAATAATGAGAATGATGGCATTCATGAAGCGCTTACTATGCGCAAAGCACTGTTCTAAGCGCTGGGGAGGTTACAAGGCGATCGGGTTGTCCCACGGGGGGCTCACTGTCTTCATCCCCATTTTCCAGATGAGGTCACTGAGAAGTGAAGTGACTTGCCCAAAGTCACCCAGCTGGCAGTTGGCAGAGCGGGATTTGAACCCATGACCTCGGACTCCAAAGCCCGGGCTCTTTCCACTGAGCCACGCTGCTTCTCAGCTTCTCAGGCTTCGTGGGCTGGGTCCGTTTATGGTTGGACTGGACGCTCCCAAGCGCTCAGTAATAATAATAATGAGAATGATAGCATTCATGAAGCGCTTACTATGCGCAAAGCACTGTTCTAAGCGCTGGGGAGGTTACAAGGCGATCAGGTTGTCCCACGGGGGGCTCACCGTCTTCATCCCCATTTTCCAGATGAGAAGTGAAGTGACTTGCCCAAAGTCACCCAGCTGGCAATTGGCGGAGCCAGGATTTGAACCCATGACCTCGGACTCCAAAGCCCGGGCTCTTTCCACTGAGCCACGCTGCTTCTCAGCTTCTCAGGCTTCGTGGGCTGGGTCCGTTTATGGTTGGACTGGACGCTCCCAAGCGCTCAGTAATAATAATAATGAGAATGATAGCATTCATGAAGCGCTTACTATGCGCAAAGCACTGTTCTAAGCGCTGGGGAGGTTACAAGGCGATCGGGTTGTCCCACGGGGGGCTCACTGTCTTCATCCCCATTTTCCAGATGAGGTCACTGAGAAGTGAAGTGACTTGCCCAAAGTCACCCAGCTGGCAATTGGCGGAGCCAGGATTTGAACCCATGACCTCGGACTCCAAAGCCCGGGCTCTTTCCACTGAGCCACGCTGCTTCTCTACACAGTGCTCTGCACACAGTATAGTCATTTCTCTTCTTGTCCATCTCCCCCCTAGACTGTCAGCTCCTTGTGGGCAGGGAATGGGTCTATTATAGTGTTCTATCGGACTCTCCCAAGCGCTCAGTCCAGTGCTCTGCACAAGGTCTATCGATTTCTCTTCACGTCCGTCCCCCGCTCTAGACTGTCAGCTCGCTGTAGGCAGGGAATGGGTCTGTTTACTGTTGTATCGGACTCTCCCAGGCGCTCAGTCCAGTGCTCTGCACAAGGTCTATCGATTTCTCTTCACGTCAATCAATCAATCATATTTATTGAGCGCTTACTATGTGCAGTGTCTCTATATGTTGCCAATTTGTACTTCCCAAGCGCTTAGTACAGTGCTCTGCACATACTAAGCGCTCAATAAATACGATTGATGATGATGATGATGCAGAGCACTGTACTAAGCGCTTGGGAAGTCCAAGTTGGCAACATCTAGAGACGGTCCCTACCCGACAGTGGGCTCACAGTCTAAAAGGGGAAGACGGAGAACAAAACCAAACATACTAACAAAATAAAATAAATAGAATAGATATGGACATGTAAAATATGGGTCTGTTTACTGGTGTATTGGACTCTCCCAGGCGCTCAGTCCAGTGCTCTGCACAAGGTCTATCGATTTCTCTTCACGTCCGTCCCCCGCTCTAGACTGTCAGCTCGCTGTAGGCAGGGAGTGGGTCTGTTTACTGTTGTATTGGACTCTCCCAGGCGCTCAGTCCAGTGCTCTGCACAAGGTCTATCGATTTCTCTTCACGTCAATCAATCATTTATTGAGCGCTTACTGTGTGCAGAGCACTGGACTAAGCGCTTGGGAAGTCCAAGATGGCAACATCTAGAGATGGTCCCTACCCAGCAGTGGGCTCACAGTCTAAAAGGGGGAGAGAGAACAAAACCAAACATACTAACAAAATAAAATAAATAGAATAGATATGGACAAGTAAAAAATGGGTCTGTTTACTGTTGTATTGGACTCTCCCAGGCGCTCAGTCCAGTGCTCTGCACAAGGTCTATCGATTTCTCTTCGCGTCCGTCCCCCGCTCTAGACTGTCAGCTCGCTGTAGGCAGGGAGTGGGTCTCTTATATTGTTCTATCGGACTCTCCTAAGCGCTCAGTCCAGTGTGGTTAACTGTTGTATTGGACTCTCCCAGGCGCTCAGTCCAGTGCTCTGCACGCAGTCAGCGCTCAATAAATGCGAATGATCGAATGAGCGAATGACAGGGCCGCCCGGGGCCTCTGCTGGGGCTCCGGACCCCCAGTCCCATTCCCCCATTCCAGGGGGCTTCACATCACAGTCATCTCCTCCCTCCATCCCCCTTCCCGAGGGGTGGGATCAATCAATCATATTTATTGAGCGCTTACTGTGTGCAGAGCACTGTACTAAGCGCTTAAGTGGGATGGGGAGGGGCGGGGGGTCTCACCAATGCACCAGACAGTTGCCCCCGGCGAGGCGGCAGCCATGGATAAAGTCGACGCATTCCTGAAAATGCTGCTTGCTGGGAAGAGAGACAGAGGCGGAGAGGCACAGAGACAGAGAGACAGAGACAGGTGGAGAGAGGGAGACGGAGAGAGACAGGGAGGGAGAAGGAGATGGAGACAGGCAGAAAGACAAGCGCAGAGACAGAGAGGCCGACAGAGATGGGCAGAGAGGCAGATGGAGAGACAGAGATGGAGGCAGATGGAGAGAGAGAAGGAGAGAAACTCAGAGACATAGAGAGATGGAGGCAGACAGAGATGGAGACAGAAAGGGAGACAGAGAGAGATGCAGAGAGATGGTGACCGGCAGAGAGAGAGACAGAGATGGAGACAGGGGCAGAGGGAGATGGAGGTAGACCAAAAGACAGAGAAATACAGACAGAGAGAGAGACACAAAGACAGAGGCAGACGGAGATAGAAAGAGAAACTCAGAGACATAGAGAGAGAGATGGAGACAGAGAGATGGTGACCGGCAGAGAGACAGACAGAGATGGAGACGGGGCAGAGAGAGATGGAGGTAGATAAAAAGAGAAATACAGACAGAGAGACACACAAAGACAGAGGCAGAGACAGACGGAGTTAGAAAGACAGAGAAACTCAGAGACATAGAGAGAGATGGAGACAGAGAGAGATGAAGACAGACAGAGATGGAGACAGAGGCAGACAGAGAGAGATGGAGACAGAGAGATGGTGACCGGCAGAGAGACAGACAGAGATGGAGACAGGGGCAGAGAGAGATGGAGGTAGACAAAAAGAGAAATACAGACAGAGACACAAAGACAGAGGCAGACGGAGATAGAAAGACAGAGAAACTCAGAGACATAGAGAGAGAGATGGAGACAGAGAGGCAGACAGAGAGAGATGGAGACAGACAGAGATGGCGACAGAGGCAGACAGAGAGAGATGGAGACAGAGAGATGGTGACCGGCAGAGAGACAGAGGCAGACAGAGAGAGACAGATGGAGATAGAAAGACAGAGAAACTCAGAGACATAGAGAGAGAGATGGAGACAGAGAGTCAGACAGAGAGAGATGAAGATAGACAGAGATGGAGACAGAGGCAGACAGAGAGAGATGGAGACAGAGAGATGGTGACCGGCAGAGAGACAGACAGAGATGGAGATGGGGCAGAGAGAGATGGAGGTAGACAAAAAGAGAAATACAGACAGGCAGAGAGACACAAAGACAGAGGCAGAGACAGATGGAGATAGAAAGACAGAGAAACTCAGAGACATAGAGAGAGCGATGGAGACAGAGAGGCAGACAGAGAGAGATGGAGACAGACAGAGATGGAGACAGAGGCAGACAGAGATGGAGACAGAGAGATGGTGACCGGCAGAGAGACAGAGACAGAGGCAGACAGAGATGGAGGTAGACAAAAAGAGAAATACAGACAGAGAGACACAAAGACAGAGGCAGACAAAGAGAGACAGACGGAGATAGAAAGACAGAGAAACTCAGAGACATAGAGAGATGGAGACAGAGAGGCAGAGAGAGATGGAGACAGAGAGATGATAGGCAGAGAGGCAGACAGACGGAGACAGGGGCAGAGAGAGATGGAGGTAGAGAGACAGAGAAATACAGAGAGACAGAAAGACAGATAACAGAGACAGAGAGTGAGATGGAAAGAGATGGAGAGGGACAGAGAGACAGAGAGAGACATAAGGTACAAGGCAGAGACACAAAGAGAGGGAGAAAAAGAGAGGGAAAGAGACAGAAGGGGTGGGGAGAGAGAGAAAGAGAGAGATCCAGTCTGAAAAAGTTCCCCTGCAGAAGTTTGGGGTCCCCCCTCTCCATCCCAAGCCCGAAAGCCCCGGCAACTTGCTCAGATACTGTTAATCAGTCGTATTTATTTAGCGCTTACTGTCCGCAAAGCCCTGAACTAAGCGCTTTGGAGAGTCCAATCCAACAGAATGAGCAGACACATTCCCTGCCCCTAACGAGCTGACAGTCTAGAGGGGGAGATGGGCATTTATGATAATAATAATAATAATAACGATGGCATTTATTAAGCGCTTACTATGTGCAAAGCACTGTTCTAAGCGCTGGGGAGGTTACAAGGTGATCAGGTTGTCCCACGGGGGGCTCCCAGTCTTAACCCCCTTTTTACAGATGAGATAACTGAGGCCCAGAGAAGCGAAGTGATTTGCCCAAAGTCACACAGTTGACAATTGGTGGAGCCGGGATTTGAACTCATGACCTCTGACTCCAAAGCCCCTGCTCTTTCCACCGAGCCACGCTGCTTCTCTATATACTTGTGTATACATGTACATAGTTATAATTCTATTTCTTTATATTAATGATGTGTATACATCTACAGTGCTAAGCGCTTAGTACAGGGCTCTGCACACAGTAAGCGCTCAATAAATACGATTGATGATGATCTACAACTCTATATTGATGCCTGTTTACTTATTTTGATGTCTGTCTCCCCCCTTCTAGACTGTGAGCCTGTTGTGGGTAGGGACTGTCTCTATTTGTCGCTAAATTGTACCTTCCAAGCACTTAGTACAGTACTTTGTACACACTAGGCGCTCAATAAATACGACTGAATTGAATGAATAAGGGAGAGCAGGTACTTAATCCCCATTTTATCAAGTCATTGATATTATAGAGGGGGACGAGTCATTTATAATACAGAATTTAAAGATATGGACGTAATTAGACAGAGGTTAGTAAGTGGGGTCTCTGTGCCCAGCAGTGTGCTAAACACTGGGGGAGGGAGTAATAATAAAAATAGTAATAATAATCCCCTCCTCTAGACTGTAAGCTCATCGTGTTGTAATTTCCAAGCACTTAGTAATAATAATAATAATAATAATGTTGGTATTTGTTAAGCGCTTACTATGTGCAAAGCACTGTTCTAAGCGCTGGGGGGGGGGGCACAAGGAGATGAGATTGTCCCGTGTGGGGCTCACAGTATTAATCCCCATTTTACAGATGAGGGAACTCAGGCACAGAGAAGGGAAGTGACTTGCCCAAGGTCACACAGCAGACATGTGGGGGGAGGCGGGATTCGAACCCATGACCTCTGACTCCCAAGCCCACGCTCTTTCCGCTGAGCCGCGCTGCTTCTCTATAGTATATAGAGAAGTATATACTTCTATATAGTATATATATAGTACTTATATATATAGTATACATATATATACTTCTCTATAGTATATAGAGACATATATAGTATATATAGTATATATGTATTCTCTATAGAGCTTCTCTCTATTCTTCTGTATAGTAGAATGCACTGCACAGAGTAAGCACTCAATAAATCTGACTGAATGAATAAATGAGTGAATAAATAGTGCTTGTCGAGTGCTTACTACGCTCCAGGCACTGTACTAAGCGCTGGGGGAAGAGACACGGTTGATACGAGTTCATTGGGCTCCACAGAATCCGGGTCCCACTTGGGGCTCTCAGTCTTAATCCCCATTTTACAGATGAGGGAACTCAGGCCCAGAGAAGGGAAGTGACTTGCCCAAGGTCACACAGCAGACATGTGGGGGAGGCGGGATTCGAACCCATGACCTCTGACTCCCAAGCCCACGCTCTTTTCGCTGAGCCGCGCTGCTTCTCTATAGTATATAGAGAAGTATATACTTCTATATAGTATATATAGTACTTGTATATATAGTATATATATACTTCTATATAGTATATAGAGACGTATATATATAGTATATATAGTATATAGTATATATGTATTGTCTATAGAGCTTCTCTCTATTCTTCTCTATAGTAGAATGCACTGCACAGAGTAAGCACTCAATAAATCCGACTGAATGAATAAATGAGTGAATAAATAGTGCTTGTTGAGTGCTTACTATGCTCCAGGCACTGTACTAAGCGCTGGGGGAAGAGACACGGTAGATACGAGTTCATTGGACTCCACAGAATCCGGGCCCCACTTGGCTCTCAGTTTGAGGAGGAGGGAACCAGGGGTTGAACCCCCATTTTCCAGAGGAGGCAACTGAGGCCCAGAGAAGGGAAGTGACTCGTCCAAGGTCACAGGGCAGACCAGGTGGCAGAGTCGGGATTTGGGCGCGCTGCGGTTCCTGGCAGGGTGTGGAGGGTGGGCATGGGTGGGGGGGAGATGCCCGGGCATTGCCATGGCAACCACTCCCCCCCTCATCGCTGCTACCTGTGGGCCACCCTTGGCGAGGAGGGGGACCGGGCAGCCTGGGTCAGAGGCCCCTTCACTTCTCTGGGCCTCAGTTCCCTCCTCCGTAAAATGGGGATGAAGATTGTGAGCCTCACGGGGGACAACCTGATCACCTTGTATCTCCCCCGGCGCTTAGAAAAGTGCTTGGCACATAGAAAGCGCTTCACAAACACCATTATTAGTATTCTCTGGGCCTCAGTTCCCTCCTCTGTAAAATGGGGATGAAGATTGTGAGCCCCACGGGGGACAACCTGATCACCTTGTATCTCCCCCGGCGCTTAGAACAGTGCGCGGCACATAGTAAGCACTTCACAAACACCGTGATTATTATTATTATTCTCTGGGCCTCAGTTCCCTCCTCTGGAAAATGGGGATGGAGGCTGTGAGCCACACGTGGGACAACCCGATCACCTTGTATCTCCCCCAGTGCTTAGAACAGTGCTTGGCACTTAGTAAGCACTTCACAAACACCATGATTATTATTATTATTCTCTGGGCCTCAGTTCCCTCCTCTGTAAAATGGGGATGAAAATTGTGAGCCTCACGGGGGACAACCCGATCACCTTGTATCTCCCCCAGTGCTTAGAACAGTGCTTGGCACATAGTAAGCGCTTCACAAACACCATGATTATTATTATTATTCTCTGGGCCTCAGTTCCCTCCTCTGTAAAATGGGGATGAAGATTGTGAGCCTCACGGGGGACAACCCGATCACCTTGTATCTCCCCCGGCGCTTAGAACAGTGCTCGGCACATAGTAAGCGCTTCACAAACATTATTATTATTATTCTCTGGGCCTCAGTTCCCTCCTCTGGAAAATGGGGATGGAGGCTGTGAGCCCCACGGGGGACAACCTGATCACCTTGTATCTCCCCCGGCGCTTAGAACAGTGCTCGGCACATAGTAAGCGCTTCACAAACACCGTGATCATTATTACTATTCTCTGGGCCTCAGTTCCCTCCTCTGGAAAATGGGGATGGAGGCTGTGAGCCCCAACGGGGGACAGCCTGATCATCTTGTATCTCCCCCTGTGCTTAGAACAGTGCTTGGCACGTAGTAAGCGCTTCACAAACACCGTGATTATTATTATTATTCTCTGGGCCTCAGTTCCCTCCTCTGGAAAATGGGGCTGTGAGCCTCACATGGGGCAGGGACTGGGTCCAACCCGATTCACCCCAGCGCTTCATACAGGGCCTGGCACGTAGTAAGCGCCTATCAAAGGCCTTCTCAGAGCTGTGGGAGCTGGGAGAGCCCCCCAAAACCCACCCGGGCACCCCACAGAACTAGACGCCCCAGTAGGCCCAGCCCAGAGACCCCACCGTCACCAGAAGCCCTCCACCCCCCAGCCCGAGCAGGCCCGGCTATCCATTCATTCAATCGTCTTTATTGAGCGCTTACTGTGTGCAGAGCACTGTACTAAGCGCTTGGGAAGTCCAAGTTGGCAACATCTAGAGACGGTCCCTACCCGACAGCGGGCTCACAGGCTAAAAAGCTACTCACATGGGCACCTCAGGGGCGTCGGGCAGAGGGATCCGGAGGTAGGTGATGCCCTAGAAAACACCAAGGAGACGCCGGAAGCGGCACTCAATAAATACAACTGAACGTATCAATATTATTACTGATCGATCGATCGACAGAAGACCCTCCCCTCACCCCCGCCGCGAAGTAGCCTCTCCCAAGGCTCCCTCGGGGGTCTCCGTCTCCCCCGCACCCCACCAACCCCGGGGCAGGAGGAGGGCCTAGTGGGAAGAGGCAGTTCAGTCATTTATTCAGTCATCATCATCATCAATCGTATTTATTGAGCGCTTACTGTGGACTAAGCGCTTGGGAAATACAAGTTGGCAACATCTAGAGACAGTCCCTACCCAACAGTGGGCTCACAGTCCTATCTACTGAGCGCTTACTGTGAGCAGGGCACTGCACTGAGCGCTTGGGAAAGAACAAACAGAAGCATCCCAGTGCTCAGAATGGTGCTTTGCACATAATAAGCGCTTACCTCCTTCCCTTCCCCGCAGCACCTGGATATCTGTATATATGTTTGTACACATTTATTACTCTATTTATTGATTTATTTAACTGGTACATATCTATTCTATTTATTTGATTTGGTTAATATGTTTGGTTTTGTCTCCCCCTTCTAGACTGTGAGCCCACTGTTGGGTAGGGACTGTCTCTAGATGTTGCCAACAGCACCTGGATATATGTATATATGTTTGTACATATTTATCACTCTATTTATTTATTCATTTAACTGGTACATATCTATTCTATTTATTTGATTTGGTTAATATGTTTGGTTTTGTCTCCCCCTTCTAGACTGTGAGCCCACTGTTGGGTAGGGACTGTCTCTAGATGTTGCCAACAGCACCTGGATATCTGTATATATGTTTGTACATATTTATTACTCTACTTATTGATTTATTTAACTGGTACATATCTATTCTATTGATTTGATTTGGTTAATATGTTTGGTTTTGTCTCCCCCTTCTAGACTGTGAGCCCACTGTTGGGTAGGGACTGTCTCTAGATGTTGCCAACAGCACCTGGATATCTGTATATATGTTTGTACATATTTATTACTCTACTTATTGATTTATTTAACTGGTACATATCTATTCTATTGATTTGATTTGGTTAATATGTTTGGTTTTGTCTCCCCCTTCTAGACTGTGAGCCCACTGTTGGGTAGGGACTGTCTCTATATGTTGCCAACTTGGACTTCCCAAGCGCTTAGTACAGTGCTCTGCACAATAAATACGATTGATTGATTGATTGATATGTTTGTACGTATTTATTACTCTATTTATTGATTTATTTAACTTGTACATATCTATTCTATTGATTTGATTTGGTTGATATGTTTGGTTTTGTCTCCCCCCTCTAGACTGTGAGCCCACTGTTGGGTAGGGACTGTCTTTATATGTTGCCAACAGCACCTGGATATATGTATATATGTTTGTACATATTTATCACTCTATTTATTTATTTAACTTGTACATATCTATTCTATTTATTTTATTATGTTAATATGTTTGGTTTTGTCTCCCCCTTCTAGACTGTGAGCCCACTGTTGGGTAGGGACTGTCTCTAGATGTTGCCAACAGCACCTGGATATATGTATATATGTTTGTACATATTTATTACTCTACTTATTGATTTATTTAACTTGTACATATCTATTCTATTTATTTGATTTGGTTAATATGTTTGGTTTTGTCTCCCCCTTCTAGACTGTGAGCCCACTGTTGGGTAGGGACTGTCTCTATATGTTGCCAACTTGGACTTCCCAAGCGCTTAGTACAGTGCTCTGCACAATAAATACAATTGATTGATTGATTGATATGTTTGTACATATTTATTACTCTATTTATTGATTTATTTAACTGGTACTTATCTATTCTATTTATTTGATTTGGTTGATATGTTTGGTTTTGTCTCCCCCTTCTAGACTGTGAGCCCACTGTTTGGGTAGGGACTGTCTCTATATGTTGCCAACTTGGACTTCCCAAGCGCTTAGTACAGTGCTCTGCACAATAAATACGATTGATTGATTGATTGATATGTTTGTACATATTTATTACTCTATTTATTTAACTGGTACATATCTATTCTATTTATTTGATTTTGTTGATATGTTTGGTTTTGTCTCCCCCTTCAAGACTGTGAGCCCGCTGTTGGGTAGGGACCATCTCTATATGTTGCCTACTTGGACTTCCCAAGCGCTTAGTCCAGTGCTCTGCACACAGCAAGCGCTCAGTAAATACGATTGAATGAATGAATAATAATTATGGCATCTGTTAAGTTGTTACTATGTGCCAAGCACTGTTCTAAGTGCAGGGGCGGGGGATAGTCTATTTACTATTCTATTTATTTTGTTAATGATGTGCATGACACCTATCCACATGTTTTGTTTTGTTGTCTGTCTCCCCCTTCTAGATCGCGAGCCCGCTGTCGGGTAGGGACCGTCTCTAGATGTTGCCAACTTGGACTTCCCAAGTGCTTAGTCCAGTGCTCTGCACACAGTAGGCGCTCAATAAATACGATAGAATGAATTGAATGAATGAGACGGACGAGTCGGATGTCTCCCCCTTCTAGACTGTGAGCCGTTGTTGGGTGGGGACCGTCTCTATAGGTTGCCCAGTTGTACTTCCCAAGCGCTTGGTACAGTGCTGTGCACACAGTAAGCGCTCAGTAAATACGATTGAATGAATGAATGAATGAATGATGGAGGGCTAGCGGGTTGGGGGTGGGGGGCGGGCGGACCCCCAGTACCTGGAGCAGCGTTTGGGGGGTATCGTGGATGGAGATGATGTGGGTGATTTTATTCTTGCTCAGCTGGGCCGCGTCTTTGGCATCTGACGAGAGGAACAGGCCAGGGTGAGTGGGCAGACTCACTTTGGCTCCGATTCCTGGCTCTGTCCGGGCCCACCCCCCGTCCCCCCAACTCCCAGCCCACCCCCTTCTCCCCAACAACCCCCCCCCCCACCCCAAGTCCACCCCCCAATATCAGATCTGGGCCACCCACGCCTCTCAGATCAATAATAATAATCATAATAATATTTGTTAACCGCTTATTATGTGCCAGGCACTGTACTAAGCACTGGGATGGCGACACGCCAACCGAATTGGACACAGCCCCTGTCCCCCGTGGGGCTCACGGTCTCCACCCCCATTTTCCGGATGAGGGAACTGAGGCACAGAGGAGGGAAGTGACTGGCCCAAGGTCACACAGCGGACAAGGGCTCTACCCGGGAATAAGAAACCGGGTCCTTCTGTCTCCCAGGCCTGGGCTCTACCCGGTAGGCCAAGCTGCTTCTTGTAATAATAATAATAATGATAATGATGGTATTTGTTAAGCACTTACTATGTGCCAAGCACTGTTCTAAGCGCTGGGTTTTGTTAGTATGTTTGGTTTTGTTCTCCGTCTCCCCCTTTTAGACTGTGAGCCCACTGTTGGGAAGGGACTGTCTCTATATGTTGCCAACTTGTACTTCCCAAGCGCTTAGTACAGTGCTCTGCACACAGTAAGCGCTCAATAAATACGATTGATTGATTGATTGGGGGAGATACAAGGTGATCAGGTTGTCCCACGGGGGGAGGCTCACAATCTTAATCCCCATTTTCCAGATGAGGGAACTGAGGCCCAGGGAAGTGAAGTGACTTGCCTAAAGTCACACAGCTGACAAGTGGCGGGGTCGGGATTAGAACCCGGGATCTTAGAGGGTCGGGGGGCTGGGGTTGGGGGCTGGGCTGGGGGTCGGGAATTGGGGCCTGAGTCTGGGGTGGAACATCTCTCACCTGCAAAGCTCCCGAGGAAGAGGCCGGGCAGGACCTGCACGACACAAGTTGGGAGTGGGTGAGGATAATAATAATAATAATAACGATAGCATTTATTAAGCGCTTACTATGTGCAAAGCACTGTTCTAAGCGCTGGGGAGGTTACAAGGTGATCAGGTTGTCCCACGGGGGGCTCCCAGTCTTCATCCCCATTTTCCGGATGAGGTCACTGAGGCCCAGAGAAGTGAACTGACTCGCCCAAAGTCACCCAGCTGACAGTTGGCGGAGCCGGGATTTGAACCCACGACCTCTGACTCCAAAGCCCGGGCTCTTTCCACTGAGCCACGCTGCTTCTCGTGGGAAAGGATGGGGCCGGGGCCGAATTTAGGGCGACTTCCCCCCGTCCTCTCCATCCCCCTCCCTCCACGGGGACCCCCCACAAGTGACCGCCTTCCTCCTTCAGTCATTCAGTCACATTTACTGAGCGCTCACTGTGTGCAAAGCACTGGACTAACTGCCTGGGAGCGGACGAGAGAACAATAAGCGGTCACAGTCGTTGTCCATGATGAGCTTACTACTACTAATAATAATGATGACATGTACTAAGCGCTTACCATGTGCAAAGCACTGTTTTAAGAGCTGAAAGCATTCATTCATTCATTCCATCGTATTTATTGAGCGCTTACTGTGTGCAGAGCACTATACTAAGCTCTTGGGAAGTACAAGTTGACACACCTCCTCCAAGAGGCCTTCCCTGATTGCACCCTCGTTTCCTCTTCTCCCCCTCCCTTACTGTGTCGCCCCGACTCGCTCCCTTTCTTCATCCTGTCCACATGTTGTGTTTTGTCGTCCGTCTCCCCCCTTCTAGACTGTGAGCCCGTTGTTGGGTAAGGACCGCCTCTAGATGTTGCCGACTTGTACTTCCCAAGCGCTTAGTACAGTGCTCTGCACACAGTGAGCGCTCAATAAATATGATTGAATGAATGAATCCCCCCATTCCAGCCCCACACTGCTCAGGTCCACATCCCACATTTTATTTCTTTCTCTTCATGTCCGTCTCCCCCTCTAGACCGCCAGTTCCTTGTGGACAGGGAATGTGTCTGTTCTGTTGTTGTATTGGACACCCCCAAGCGCTTAGTCCAGTGCTCTGCACTCAGTAAGCACTTAATAAATGATTGAATGAATAGATTTATTTCTAGAATAACACCCTCTAGACTGTCAGCTCATTTTGGGAAAATAACATGCCTGTTTATTGTTGTGTAGGACTCTCCCAAGTGCTCAGTACAGTGCCCTGCACACAGTATATTGATTTCTATGCATGTCTGTCTCCCCCTCTAGACTGTCAGCTCCTTGTGGGCAGGCAACGTGTCTACCCACTCTGTTGAATTGGGGTCTCCCAAGTGTTTAGTCCAGTGCTCTGCACACAGGAAACGCACAGTAAGTACCATGGATTGACTGTATGTGGGACAGAGGGTGGACAACAGATCCTGGACTGCAGAAGGGCAGAGGATGGACAGATCCGGGACTGCAGCGGGAGGGGTGGACAGGCGGAGCCCCGGGGGGCCGCGTGGAGGAGGTGGAAGAGGAGGAAGAGGAGGAGGAGAAGGAAGAAGAGGAGGAGAAGAAGGAAGAGGAACAGGAGGTAGCAGAGGAGGAAGAGGAGAAGGAAGAGGAGGAGGAAGAGAAGGAGGAGGAAGAGAAGGAAGAGGAGGAGGAGGTAAATGAGGAGGTAAAAATGAGGAGGAGGAGGTACAGGAAGAGAAGGAGGACCTAAAGGAGGAGGAGGAGGAGGAGGAGAAGGAGGGAAAGGAATGGCAGGAGGAGAGGAGGAAGGAAAGGAGGAGGAGGAGGAGAAGAGGAGGAGGAGGAGGAGGAGGAGAAGAGGAGGAGGAGAAGAGGAGGAGGAGGAGGAGGAGAGGGGGAGGAGGAGGAGAAGAAGAGGAGAGGGAGGAGGGGAGGAGAAGGAGGAGAGGAGGGGGAGGAGGGGAGGAGGAGGAGAAGAGGAGGGGGAGGAGGAGAAGAGGAGGGGAGAAGGAGGGAAAGGAGGAGGAGGAGGAGGAGGAGAAGGAGGGAAAGGAGTGGGAGGAGAAGAGGAGGAGGAGGAGGAGGAGGAGGTACAGGAAGAGAAGAAGGACCAAAAGGAGGAGGAGGAGGAGAGGGGGAGGAGGAGGAGGAGGAGAAGAGGAGGGGGAGGAGGAGAAGAGGAGGAGGAGGAGAAGAGGAGGGGAAGGAGGAGAAGAGGAGGAGGAGAAGGAGGGAAAGGAGGAGGAGGAGAAGAGGAGGAGGAGGAGGAGGAGGGAAAGGAGTGGGAGGAGGAGGGGGAGGAGGAGGGGGAGGAGGAAGAGAAGGAGGGAGAGGAGGAGGAGGAGGAGAAGAGGAGGAGGAGAAGAGGAGGAGGAGGTGAAGGAGGGAAAGGAGTGGGAGGAGAAGAGGAGGAGGAGGAGGGAAAGGAGAAGGGGGAGGAGGAGGAGAAGGAGAAGAGGAGGAGGAGAAGGAGGGAAAGGAGGAGGGGGAGCAGGAGGAGGAGGTACAGGAAGAGAAGGAGGACCAAAAGGAGGAGGAGGAGGAGGAGGAGGAGAGGGGGAGGAGGAGAATAAGGGAAAGGAGTGGCAGGAGAAGAGGAGGAGGAGGAAGGAAAGGAGAAGGAGGGGGAGAAGAGGAGGAGGAGGGGGAGAAGAGGAGGAGAAGGAGGGAAGGGAGGAGGAGGAGAAGGAGGAGAAGGAGGAGGAGGAGGAAAAGGAGAAGGAGGAGGAGGGGGTCCCTTACCTGGCTCATGCCATTGCCCATAGTTGCAGGGTCTGGGGTCAGGGGTCAGGGATGGAGGCCCGTCTGTGCAGAGGCTGTGTGGAGGCTGTCCGGGGCCTGGAGTCGGAGTTGGGGGGTGGGGGGTGTCCGGGGGTGTCCGGGGGTGTCCGGCCTCCCCTTGCTGGCGGCCCGGAGGACGGCGGAGCCCCCTCTCCCCTCCCCTGGGTGAGGCGGGGCCTGCGGGGCCTGCGGGGCCCGCAGGGCCCGAGGGACAAAGGGGCTCAGTGTGCACGGACACCCCGCCCCCCCGAACCGAACCCCAAAGGCC
Source organism: Tachyglossus aculeatus (assembly GCF_015852505.1). NCBI lineage: Eukaryota > Metazoa > Chordata > Mammalia > Monotremata > Tachyglossidae > Tachyglossus > Tachyglossus aculeatus. The sequence goes on from NC_052073.1 coordinate 36,253,144, forward strand.
GCCTTTGTCTCCACGCCCCCGGGCCTGGACACTGCATTTGGCTCACACTGAGCAAGCGCAATTAGCCATCCAGCCAGCCACCCACCCATCCTTCCGTCCATCCATCCACCCATCCATCCATTCATCCATCCATCCATCCATCCATCCATCCATCCATCCATGGTCATGGGTCATGGGTTCAAATCCCGGCTCTGCCAATTGTCAGCTGGGTGACTTTGGCCAAGTCACTTCACTTCTCTGGCCCTCAGTTCCCTCATCTGGAAAATGGGGATGAAGACTGTGAGCCCCTCGGGGGACAGCGTGGCTCAGTGGAAAGAGCCCGGGCTTTGGAGTCAGAGGCCGTGGGTCCAAATCCCGGCTCCGCCGCTTGTCAGCTGGGTGACTTTGGGCAAGTCACTTCACTTCTCTGGGCCTCAGTTCCCTCATCTGTCAAATGGGGATGAAGACTGTGAGCCCCTCGGGGGACAACCTAATTACCTTGTATCTACCCTAGCACTTAGAACAGTGCTTTGCACATAGTAAGCGCTCAATAAATACGATTGATTGATTGATTAATACCAACATTATTATTATTATTCACTTCTCTGGGCTTCAGTCCCCTCATCTGTAAAATAGGGATTAAAACTGTGAGCCCCATGTGGGACAACCTGATCACCTTGTAACCTCCCCAGCGCTTAGAACAGTGCTTAGTACATAGTAAGCGCTTAATAAATGCCATCATTATTATTATCCTCCATGAGGCTTACAGTCTCCATCCCTATTTTACAGAGGAGGGAACTGAGGCCCAGAGAAGGGAAGTGACAAGTACAATTGTTGCCAAACTGTACTTTGTACTGCTCTGCACACAGTAAGCGCTCAATAAATACAATTGAATGAAAGTGATTCCCTTTGAAAGACCAAAATCTAGTAATAATAATAATAATAATAATGGCATTTGTTAAGTGCTTACTATGTGCAAAGCACTGTTCTAAGCGCTGGGGAGGGATACAATGTGATCAAGTTGTCCCACGGGGGGCTCACAGTCTTAATCCCCATTTTTACAGATGAGGTAACTGAGGCTCAGAGAAGTTAAGTGACTTGCCCAAGGTCACACAGCAGACTTGTGGTGGAGCTGGGATAGTAGTAGTAGCCCCTTGCCGTAAATGAAAGGGATTCCCTTTCAAAGACCAAAATCCAGTAGCCCCTTGCCGTCTTATTTTATTTTGTTAATATATTTTGTTTTGTTGCCTGTCTCCCCCTTCTAGACTGTGAGCCGTTGTTGGGTGGGGACCGTCTCTATAGGTTGCCCGGTTGTACATCCCAAGCGCTTAGTACAGTGCTCTGCACACAGTAAGCGCTCAATAAATACGATTGAATGAAAGTGATTCCCTTTGAAAGACCAAAATCCAGTAGGCCCTTGCCGTCTTATTTATTTTATTTTGTTAATATATTTTGTTTTGTTGCCTGGCTCCCCCTTCTAGACAGTGAGCCTGCTGTTGGATGAGGACCGTCTCCATAGGTTGCCCAGTTGTACTTCCCAAGCGCTTAGTACAGTGCTGTGCACACAGTAATTGCTCAATAAATACGATTGAATGAAAGTGATTCCCTTTGAAAGACCAAAATCCAGTAGCCCCTTGCCGTCTTTATTTTATTTTGTTAATATATTTTGTTTTGTTGCCTGTCTCCCCCTTCTAGACTGTGAGCCGTTGTTGGGTGGGGACCGTCTCTATAGGTTGCCCAGTTGTACTTCCCAAGCGCTTAGTACAGTGCTGTGCACACAGTAAGCGCTCAATAAATACGATTGAATGAAAGTGATTCCCTTTGAAAGACCAAAATCCAGTAGCCCCTTGCCGCCTTATTTATTTTATTTTGTTAATATATTTTGTTTTGTTGCCTGTCTCCCCCTTCTAGACTGTGAGCCCGCTGTTGGGTAGGGACCGTCTCTATATAATAATAATAAAATGATGGTATTTGTTAATCGCTTACTATGTGCAAAGCACTGTTCTAAGCGCTGGGGAGGTTACAAGGTGATCAGGTTGTCCCACGGGGGCTCACAGTTTTCATCCCCATTTTCCAGATGAAGGAACTAAGGCCCAGAGAAGTGAAGTGACTTGCCCGAAGTCACCCAGCTGACAATTGGCGGAGACGGGATTTGAACCCATGACGCCTGACTCCAAAGCCCGTGTTCTTTCCACTGAGCCATATGTTGCCCACTTGTACTTCCCAAGCGCTTAGTACAGTGCTGTGCACACAGTAAGTGCTCAATAAATATGATTGAATGAAAGTGATTCCCTTTGAAAGACCAAAATCCAGTAGCCCCTTGCCTTTCTTATTTATTTTATTTTGTTTTGTTGCCTGTCTCCCCCTTCTAGACTGTGAGCCCGCTGTTGGATGAGGACCGTCTCTATAGGTTGCCCAGTTGTACTTCTTAAGCGCTTAGTACAGTGCTGTGCACACAGTAAGCGCTCAATAAATACGATTGAATGAAAATGATTCCCTTTGAAAGACCAAAATCCAGTAGCCCCTTGCCGTATTTATTTTATTTTCTTAATATATTTTGTTTTGTTGCCTGTCTCCCCCTTCTAGACTGTGAGCTGTGGTTGGGTGGGGACCGTCTCTATAGGTTGCCCAGTTGTACTGCCCAAGCGCTTAGTACAGTGCTGTGCACACAGTAAGCGCTCAATAAATACGATTGATTGAATGAATGAATGAATGAATGAATGAATGAATACAAGTGAATGAATGCGCACCAGCCCCCTCGCTGGGATTCGGATTCTGCGCATTGAAAGCTCCCGATTCGCTCCCTCTTCTCCTTAAGCCCCGCCCCCCGGCCTCCCGCGCATGCGCAGACTCCAGGCACGAACGCCGCGCCGACTGCGCAGACTCCGAGCGTGTCCCTCCCCCCCCCCCCCCCGCCCCGGGCCGGACTGCGCAGACTCCGTGCATCAACGACTCCCCCGCCCCCTAACGGTCCTCCGTTGCCATGGAAACAGGGATGCGTTGTCGCCCGGGGGCTGTGCTGAACGACCCCTGGTGAAGCTTGGCGGCGGCGGCGTTATGTCGAGGGCCCGGGTAAGGAGCGGGGGAGACGACCCCCGAGGGAAAGACCCCAGCGCTGGGACTCCAAAGGACCCCTTCTATTCATCCAAGCGCTTAGTACAGTGCTCTGCACACAGTAAGCGCTCAATAAATACGATTGATGATGATGATCCATCTTACCTCCTTCCCTTCCCCACGGCACCTGTATATATGTTTGTACATATTTATTACTCTATTGATTTATTTATTTTACTTGTACCTATCTATTCTATTTATTTTATTTTATTCTATTTATTTTATTTATTTTATTTTATTTTGTTAGTATGTTTGGTTTTGTTCTCTGTCTCCCCCTTTTAGACTGTGAGCCCACTGTTGGGTAGGGACCGTCTCCCCCTCATCCCATACTGAGCCCCTTCCTTCCTCTCCCCCTCATCCCCCTCTCCATCCCCCCCATCTTACCTCCTTCCCTTCCCCACAGCACCTGTATATATGTATATATGTTTGTACATATTTATTACTCTATCTATTTATTTATTTATTTTACTTGTACATATCTATTCTATTTATTTTATTTTGTTAGTATGTTTGGTTTTGTTCTCTGTCTCCCCCTTTTAGACTGTGAGCCCAATGTTGGGTAGGGACTGTCTCTATATGTTGCCAATTTGTACTTCCCAAGCGCTTAGTACAGTGCTCTGCACACGGTAAGCGCTCAATAAATATGATTGATTGATGTGTTGCCAACTTGGACTTCCCAAGCACTTAGTACAGTGCTCTGCACACAGTAAGCGCTCAATAAACATGTCTGCTGTGTGACCTTGGGCAAGTCACTTCACTTCTCTGTGCCTCAGTTCCCTCATCTGTAAAATGGGGATTAAGATTGTGAGCCCAACAAGGGACAACCTCATCTCCTTGTGTTCCCCCCAGCACTTAGAACAGTGCTTTGCACATAGTAAGTGCTTAACAAATACCAACATTATTTTTATTATTATTAATAAATGCGATTGATTGATTGATTGATTGATTCATTCATTCAATCAATCGTATTTGGACCCCTTCCATTCATTCAATCGTATTATTGAATTATGAGGGAACTGAGGCCCGGAGAAGGGAAGTGACTTGCCCAAAGTCACCCAGCTGACAATTGGCAGAGCCGGGATTTGAACCCCTGACCTCTGACTCCAAAGCCCGAGCTCTTTCCACTGAGCCACGCTGCTTGTAATAAGCAGCTTATAATATAATAATAATAATGGTGGTATTAGTTAAGCGCTTATTATGTGCAGGCACTATACTGAGCGCTGGAGTAGATACAAGACAATCGGGGTTGGACACGGTCCCCGTCTCACACGGGGCTCCCAGTCTTCATCCCCATTTTCCAGATGAGGGAACTGAGGCCCGGAGAAATGAAGTGACTTGGCCAAGGTCACGCAGCAGAGAAGGGGCAGAGCCGGGATTAGAACCCAGGGCCTCCTGACTCCCAAACCCGGGCTCTACCCCCGAGGCCCTGCGGCTTCACTTCTGGAGGGCGAGGATCATTTCTGCGGACTCTACCGGTCTCTTCCAAGTGTTTCGTACAGTGCTCTGCACACAGGAGGTGTTCAATAAATAGCACGGACGTGGAAAAGAGCGTGGGTTCTGGAGTCAGGGGTCATGGGTTCAAACCCCGGCTCCGCCCATTGTCAGCTGGGTGACTTTGGGCAAGTCACTTCTCTGTGCCTCAGTTACCTCATCTGTAAAATAATAATAATAATAATGACATTTATTAAGCACTTACTATGTGCAAAGCACTGTTCTAAGCGCTGGGGAGGTTACAAGGTGATCAGGTTGTCCCCCTTGGGGCTCACAGTCGTCATTCCCATTTGACAGATGAGGGAACTGAGGCCCAGAGAAGTGAAGTGACTTGCCCAAAGGCACCCAGCTGACAGTTGGCGGAGCCGGCATTTGAACCCATGACCTCTGACTCCAAAGCCCGGGCTCTTTCCACAGAGCCACGCTGCTCCACAGCGTGGGGATTAAAACGGGGATTAAAGACTGTGAGCCCCCCCGTGGGACAACCTGACCACCTTGTAACCTCCCCGGCGCTTAGAACAGTGCTTTGCACATAGTAAGCGCTTAATAAATGACATTATTATTATTATTATCACCCCTGACGGAACTCACGTCCCTCTTCTTGTTGCAGAACCTGGGCTCTAAGAGCCACGGCTCCCCAAAACTGAAAGAGAGGTAGGTGGTTGATTTTTATTTATTTTAAAGGTATTTGGTAGGTGCTTACTAGGTGCCAGGCACTGTACTAAACTCTGGGGTAGATACAAGATAATCTCCCAGGCGCTTAGTACAGTACTTTCACACACTGTAGGTGCCCACTAAATCCCAGTGACTGCTGGATCGTAAGCCCTTTGGGGGCTGGGTTTGTGTCTTCCATCCATATTGGTTTCTTCCCAAGTGTTCAGTGCTCTCAATCAATCAATCAATCAATCGTATTTATTGAGCGCTTACTATGTGCAGAGCACTGTACTAAGCGCTTGGGAAGTCCAAGTTGGCAACATAGAGAGACGGTCCCCACCCCACAGTGGGCTCACAGTCTAAAAGGGGGAGACAGAGAACAGAACCAAACATACCAACAAAATAAAATAAATAGGATAGAAATGTACAAGAAAAATAAATAAATAAATAAATAGAGTAATAAATATGTATGTATTTATGTATTTATGTATGTAAATATGTATGTATGTATGTATGCTCTGGCAGATTAGGTGGCCAATAAATATCACTAATTGCTGGATTGTCTCAGGTGCTTAGTACAGTGCTCTGCACACGGTCGATGCTCAATAAATGCCGCTGATTGCTGGATTGAAAGCTGGATCAGGGGTGGGGTTTGTGCCCACCAACACTATTGGATTCTCCCAAGCGCTCAGTACAGCGCCCTGCATAAAGTAAGCACTCCTCTAGACTGTCAGCTCTGTTGTCCCCTCCCCAGCGCTTAGAACAGTGCTCTACGCTCAGGAAATACATCTGAATGCATAAATGCGATTGATTGATCGATGGACTGTACTAAGTGCTAGGGGAGCTGTATGTTAACAGCCTACTAGTAGTCATGGGATTTATTATTCCTCTGAGGGACTGTACTGAATGCCCCCTGGGGGGGGGGGGGGTATTGTATTGAGGGCCCTCTGGGGACACTGTAGTTAGCGCTGGAGGGGGATCTGTCTTGCAGAGAAGCAGCGTGGCTCTGTGGAAAGAGCCCGGGCTTTGGAGTCAGAGGTCCTGGGTTCGAATTCCATCTCCGCCAATTGTCAGCTGGGTGACTTGGGGGAAGTCACTTCACTTCTCTGGGCCTCAGTTCCCTCGTCTGTCAAATGGGGATGAAGACTGGGAGCCCCCCACTGTGGGACAACCTGATCACCTTGTAACCTCCCCAGCGCTTAGTACAGTGCTTGGCACATAGTAAGCGCTTAATAAACGCCATCATCATTATTATTATTATTATTATTGCAGGGAACCAAGACCGTGTATCCGATTCAAGTGCGCCCTGGTCAACACCATTTTAGATGTCCTCCACCAGAGACCCGGATGGGTGGAAGTTAAAGAGTAAGAGACGTGGCGGGATGGCTACTTATTGGGCGGGGAATGTGTCTAGCAACTGTCTCCTATCGTCCTCTTCCAAGCACTCAGTCCAGCGCCCCGCACACAGTAAGCGCTCGATAAATACCATCGATGGTCCGCCAGACTCTCAATCAATCAATCAATCAATCAGTCGTATTTATTGAGCGCTTACTGTGTGCAGAGCACTGGACTAAGCGCTTGAGAAGTACAAGTTGGCAACATAGAGAGACAGTCATCATCAATCGTATTTATTGAGCGCTAACTGTGCAGAGCACTGTACTAAGCGCTTGGGAAGTACAAATTGGCAACATTTAGAGACAGTCCCTACCCAACGGTGGGCTCACAGTCTCAAAGGGGGAGACAGAGAACAAAAGCAAACATACTAACAAAATAAAATAAATAGAATAGATATGTACAAGTAACATGAATAAATAAATAAATAGAGTAATAAATATGTACAAACATGTATACATATATACAGGTGGTTGTGGGCAGGGCTTCGATCACACGTACGTGGACGAGCGCGTCCGCATGTCTCTCGACTCTGTTGGACTGGCCCCTCCCAAGCGCTCAGTACAGCGCTCTGTGCAGAGTAATAATATTAATAATCATCAATCGTATTTATTGAGCGCTATGTGCAGAGCACTGTACTAAGCGCTTGATAATAATGATAATGATGGCATTTATTAAGCGCTTACTATGTGCAAAGCACCGTTCTAAGAGCTGGGGGGGTGACAAGGTGATCAGGTTGTCCCACGGGGGGCTCACAGTCTCCATCCCCATTTTGCAGATGAGGTAGCTGAGGCCCAGAGAATAATAATGATGGCATTTATTAAGCGCTTACGATGTGCAATGCACTGTACTAAGCGCTGGAAGCACTGTACTAAGCGCTGGAGAAGTGAAGTGACTTGCCCTAAGTCACCCAGCTGACAATTGGCAGAGCCGGGGTTTGAACCCATGACCTCTGACTCCAAAGCCCGGGCTCTTTCCACTGAGCCACGCTGTAAGCGTTCAATAAATACCATTGATGGAGGGATTCGTTCTTACTGAGCGCTTACTGGGCACAATGCGCTGTACTAAGCGCTTGGGAGAGGACAGAAGAAGAATAAACCGACCCATTCCCCGCCCACCCCGAGCTGACGTCTAGAGACGAGCTCGGCTGACACGTAGTGAGCGCTTCCAGCGCTTAGAACAGTGCTCTGCACATAGTAAGCGCTTAACAAATGCCATTATTATTATTATTATTATTATTATTATTATTATTATTAACACGAGAAGCAGCGCGGCTTAGTGGCAACAGCCCGGGCTTGGGAGTCAGAGGTCATGAGTTCTAATCCCGGTCCCGCCGCCTGTCAGCCGTGGGACTTTGGGCAAGTCGCTTCGCTTCTCTGGGCCTCAGTTCCCTCATCTGCAAAATGGGGGAGAAGACTGTGAGCCCCACGGGGGACAACCTGATGACCTTGTATCTCCCCCAGCGCTTAGAGCTTTGGAGTCAGAGGTCATGGGTTCAAATCTCCAGTAGCCCCTTGCCGTCTTATTTATTTTATTTTGTTAATATATTTTGTTTTGTTGCCTGTCTCCCCCTTCTAGACTGTGAGCCGTGGTTGGGTGGGGACCGTCTCCATAGGTTGCCCGGTTGTACTTCCCAAGCGCTTAGTCCAGTGCTCTGCACACAGTAAGCGCTCAATAAAGACGATTGAATGAATGGGTTCAGTTCCCGGCTCTGCCAATTGTCAGCTGGGTGACTTTGGGCAAGTCACTTCACTTCTCTGGGCCTCAGTTCCCTCATCTGGAAAATGGGGATTAAGACTGTGAGCCTCCCCGTGGGACAACCTGATCACCTTGTAACCTCCCCAGCGCTTAGAACAGTGCTTTGCACATAGTAAGTGCTTAATAAATGCCATTATTATTATTATTATTATTATTATAACGGTGCTTGGCACAGAGTAAGCGCTTAACAAATACCATCATCATTATCACTATCACAAATCACTATCATCACTAACAAATACTACTGAAACAAAAATACCAGCATCACTATCATCATTAACAAATATCATGAGCAGCAGCGTGGCTCAGTGGCAAGAGCCCGGGCTTTGGAGTCAGAGGTCATGGGTTCAAATCCCAGCTCCGCCAACTGTCATCTGGGTGACTTCGGGCGAGTCACTTCACTTCTCTGGGCCTCAGTTCCCTCATCTGGAAAATGAGGATGAAAACTGGGAGCCCCCCGTGGGACAACCTGATGACCTGGGAACCTCCCCAGCGCTTAGGACGGTGCTTTGCACATAGGAAGCGCTTAACAAATACCATTATTCTTATTGAAACAAAAAATATCATCATCATCAATCGTATTTCTTGAGCGCTTACTATGTGCAGAGCACCGTCCTAAGCGCTTGGGAAGTACAAATTGGCATCGTAGAGAGACGGTCGCTACCCAACAGCGGGCTCAGAGTCTAAAAGTCTTTCCTCTCCCCCTCGTCCCCCTCTCCATCCCCCCGTCTTACCTCCTTCCCTTCCCCACAGCACCTGTATATATGTATATATGGTTGTACATATTTATTACTCTATTTATTTATTTATTTATTTATTTATTTTACTTGTACATTTCTATCCTACTTATTTTATTTTGTTGGTATGTTTGGTTCTGTTCTCTGTCTCCCCCTTTTAGACTGTGAGCCCACTGTTGGGTAGGGACTGTCTCTATGTGATGCCAATTTGTACTTCCCAAGCGCTTAGTACAGTGCTCTGCACATAGTAAGCGCTCAGTAAATACGATTGATTGATTGATTGATTGATTGATTGATTGACAGAGAACAAAACCAAACCTACTAAGAAAATAAAATAAATGCGGCGGGGGGAGGCGAAGAAGGCGGGGACGCCCTCTTGACCGTGGCCTTGTCCCCTCTCCGCCGGCCCCCCGACTGCCCGCAGCGAGGGCGAGTGGGACTTCTACTGGTGCGACGCCAGTTGGGTCCGGGAGAGCTTCGATCACACGTACATGGCCGAGCACGTCCGCGTCAGCCACTTCCGCAACCACTACGAGGTGAGTCGGGGTCCCCCCGGGTGGGCCGGGGGTGGGCCACCGGGTCTCCCACCACCCCCGTTGCCGGGGGCGATCCAAACTGGCGGCCCCCTGGCCCGTCTTCCCCATCGCACCTGGCCTGGTGACTGTGGAAGACCCCCAAATGGCGGCCTCCTGGCCTGGTTTTTTTTTTTAAATGGCATTTATTAAGCGCTTACTATGTGCCAAGCACCGTTCTAAGCGCTGGGGAGGTGATCAGGTTGTCCCACGGGGGGCTCCCGGTCTTCATCCCCATTTTACAGAGAAGGGAAGCGACTTGCCCAAAGTCACACAGCCGACAGTTGGCAGCGCCGGGATTCGAACCCATGACCTCTGACTCCAAAGCCCGGGCTCTTTCCACTGAGCCACTTCTCATGAAGACTCTGCTGTTGGCCTCAGTGGAGTCGGCCTTGAGGCCGGGGACGATCCAAAGTCGCGGCCTCCTATCTGTGGAAGATCCACAAAGGCGGCCTCCTGGCTTGTTGTAGGGAAGCAGCGTGGCTCAGTGGAAAGAGCCCGGGCTTTGGAGTCAGAGGTCATGGGTTCGAATCCCACCTCCGCCGATTAGCTGGGTGACTTTGGGCAGGTCACTTCACTTCTCGGAGCCTCAGTTCCCTCATCTGGAAAATGGGGATGAAGACTGTGAGCCCCCCGCGGGACAACCTGATTACCTTGTATCCCCCCCCAGTGCTTAGAACAGTGCTTTGCACGTAGTAAGCGCTTAACAAATGCCATTATTATTATTATTATTATTATTTTGTTTTCCCCTATTGGATTCGGCCTTGTCCCGGGGGAAGATCCAAAGTCGCGGCCTCCTGGCCCGTTTTTCCCCATTGGAACTAGCGCTCAATAAATACGATTGAATCAATCAATCAATCGTATTTATTGAGCGCTTACTGTGTGCAGAGCACTGGACTAAGCGCTTGGGAAGTCCAAGTTGGCAACATACAAGTCCCTACCCAACAGTGGGCTCACAGTCTAAAAGGGGGAGACAGAGAACAAAACCAAACATACTAACAGAATAAAATAAATAGAATAGATATGTACAAGTAAAATAAATAGAGTAATAAATATGTACAAACATATATGAATGAATATATTGACACCTGTCCACTTGTTCTGTTTTGCTGTCTTTCTCCCCCTTTTAGACTGTGAGCCCGTTGTTGGGTAGGGACTGTCTCTATATGTTGCCGAATTGTACTTTCCAAGCGCTTAGTACAGTGCTCTGCACACAGTAAGCGCTCAATTTACTCTATTTATTTTGTTTTGTTTTGTTGTCTGTCTCCCCCTTCTAGACTGTGAGCCCGCTGTTGGGTAGGGACCGTCCCTATTTGTTGCCAACTTGTACTTCTTCCCAAGCGCGTAGTCCAGTGCTCTGCACACAGTAAGCGCTCAATAAATACGATTGAATGAGTGAATCCGTGGAAGATCCCAAACGGCAGCGTCCTGGCCCGTTTTCCCCCATTGGAGCTGGCCTCGTGTCTGTGGAGGAGCCAAAACGGCGGCCTCCTGGCCTGCTTTCCTCAACGGAGCCGGCCTCGTTCCCGGGGGAAGATCCCAAGTCGTGGCCTCCTGGCCTGTTTTCCTCAATAATAATAATAATAATGGCATTTATTAAGCGCTTACTATGTGCAAAGCACTGTTCTGAGCGCTGGGGAGGATACAAAGCGATTAGGCTGTCCCACGGGGGGCTCACGGACTAAAGCTATGGGCTTGTGAGACAGGAAGGATGCTGATGTTGTCCGGGGTGATGTGAAAGACGGGGTTTGGGTAGAAAGATAAGGAGTTAGTTGTGTTTTGGACATGCTGAGGTGACAGGAGGACATCCAAGTAGAGATGTCTCGAAGGCAGGAGGAGGTGCGAGTCTGCAGAAATTTAGACACCCCAAAACTTTATTAGACCTTAATACCTCCTTCCCTTCCCCGCAGCACCTGTATATACGTATATGTCAGTAAATACGGTTGAATGACTGAATGAAGTGGCGGATCCTGGATTAGAACCCACGACCTCTGACTCTATATGTTTGTACGTATTTATTACTCTATTTTATTTGTACATATTTATTCTATTTATTTCATTTTGTTAATATGTTTTGTTGCCTGTCTCCCCCTTCTAGCCTGTGAGCCCGCTGTTGGGTAGGGACCGTCCCTATATGTTGCCGACTTCTACTTCCCAAGCGCTTAGTCCAGCGCTCTGCACACAGTAAGCGCTCAGTAAATACGGTTGAATTAATGAATGAAGTGGCGGAGCCGGGATTAGAACCCACGACCTCTGACTATATATGTATATATGTTTGTACGTGTTTATTACTCTATTTTATTTGCACATATTTATTCTATTTATTTTATTTTGTTAACATGTTTTGTTTTGTTGTCTGTCTCCCCCGTCTAGACTGTGAGCCCGCTGTTGGGTAGGGACCGTCTCTCTGTGTTGCCAACTGTACTTCCCAAGTGCTTAGTACAGTGCTCTGCACACAGTAAGCGCTCAATAAATACGATTGAATGAATGAATGAATGAATATGTTTGTACGTATTTATTACTCCATTTATTTATTGATTTATTTTACTCCGTCCCGAGCGTTCAGCACAGCGCTCGGCTGAACACCCGGCCCATCGCAGCCGAGCCCGGGGTCGGTGGGGGGACGGTCCCTCTCCTCGGGGAGGTTTCCAGTCCAGGGCGGGATTTTTTCCCCCGCACTCCAGCTGACCCGCAAGAACTACATGGTGAAGAACCTGAAGCGTTTCCGGAAGCGCGTGGAGCGCGAGGAGGGAAAACTGGAAGCCGGGAAGTGCGACTTCTTCCCGAAGACGTTCGACCTGCCGTCCGAGTACCACCTGTTCGTCGAGGAATTCCGCAAGAGCCCCGGGACCACATGGATCATGAAGCCGGTGAGCCCCTGGGCGAGGGGCATGGGACGGCCTCCTTGAGCCCAGGAGGAGAGCGAAATCCGAAATCCCACGATGACGCCATTTATGAACCAATCAATCAATCAATCAATCGTATTTATTGAGCGCTTACTGTGTGCAGAGCACCGGAATAAGCGCTTGGGAAGTACAAGTTGGCAACATAGAGAGACGGTCCCTGGGAGACACTGTGAGCCCACTGTTGGGTAGGGACTGTCTCTAGATGTTGCCAATTTGTACTTCCCAAGCGCTTAGTACAGTGCTCTGCACATAGTAAGCGCTCAATAAATACGATTGATGATGATGAGGCCATCAGGATGTCCGCCGTGGGGCTCGTGGGCTTCATCTCCATTCGACAGATGAGGGAACTGAGGCTCAGGGAAGTGAAGGGACTTGCCCAAATGCAGAGCATTCATTCATTCAATCGTATTTAGTGAGCGCTTACTGTGTGCAGAGCACTGGACTAAGCGCTTGGGACGTACAAGTCGGCAACATATAGAGACGGTCCCTACCCAACAGTGGGCTCACGGTCTCGAAGCACCGTACTAAGCGGTTGGGAAAGCACAGTACGACAATAAATAATCATAATAATAATAATGATGGTATTGGTTAATCAATCAATCAATCAATCGTATTTATTGAGCGCTTACTGTGTGCAGAGCACTGGACTAAGCGCTTGGGAAGTCCAAGTTGGCAACATATAGAGACAGTCCCTACCCAACAGTGGGCTTACAGTCTGAAAGGGGGAGACAGAGAACAAAACCAAACATACTAACAAAATAAAATAAATAGATAGGTACAAGTAAAATAAATCAATAAATAGAGTAATAAATATGTACAAACATATATACAGTATAAGCACCATTCTAAGCGCTGGGGAGGTTACAAGGTGATCGGGTTGTCCTACGGGGGGGGCTCCCAGTTTTCACCCCCATTTTCCAGATGAGGGAACTGAGGCCCAGAGAAGTGAAGTGACTCGCCCAGAGTCACCCAGCTGACAGTTGGCGGAGCCGGGATTTGAACCCGTGACCTCCGGCTCCAAAGCCCGGGCTCTTTCCACTGAGCCCCGCTGCTTCTCCAGGGAAAAAGGGAGGTAAACCCAGTAATAGCAGGAGAATTGGAAAATGAATAATGAAGTGTGGAACACGGATCAATAAATATGATTGAATGAATGAATGAGCAAGCGAATGAATGAGTGGCGCTATTACTCTATTTATTTGATTTGTCCATATTTATTCTATTTATTTTACTTTGCTAATATGTTTGGTTTTGTTCTCTGTCTCCCCCTTCTAGACTGTGAGCCCGCTGTCGGGTAGGGCCCGTCTCTATATTGCCAACTTGGACTTCCCAAGCGCTTAGTCCAGCGCTCTGCACACAGTAAGCGCTCAATAAATACGAATGAATGAATGAATGAATCAATCAATCGTATTTATTGAGCGCTTACTATGTGCAGAGCGCTGGACTAAGCGCTTGGGAAGTACAAATTGGCAACACACAGAGACAGTCCCTACCCAGCAGTGGGCTCACAGTCTAAAAGGGGAGACAGAGAACAGAACCAAACATACCAACAAAGTAAAATAGATAGGATAGAAATGTACAAGTAAAATAAATAAATAAATAAATAAATAAATAAATAAATAGAGTAATAAATATGTACATTTATGAATGAATGAATGAATCAATCAATCAATCAATCGTATTTATTGAGCGCTTACTATGTGCAGAGCACTGTACTAAGCGCTTGGGAAGTACAAATTGGCAACACACAGAGACAGTCCCTACCCAGCAGTGGGCTCACAGTCTAAAAGGGGGAGACAGAGAACAGAACCAAACACACCAACAAAATAAAATAAATAGGATAGAAATGTACAAGTAAAATAAATAAATAAATAAATAAATAGAGTAATAAATATGTACATTTATGAATGAATGAATCAATCAATCAATCGTATTTATTGAGCGCTTACTATGTGCAGAGCACTGTACTAAGCGCTTGGGAAGTACAAATTGGCAACACACAGAGACAGTCCCTACCCAGCAGTGGGCTCACAGTCTAAAAGGGGGAGACAGAGAACAGAACCAAACATACCAACAAAATAAAATAAATAGGATAGAAATGTACAAGTAAAATAAATAAATAAATAAATAGAGTAATAAATATGTACGTTTATGAATGAATGAATGAATGAATCAATCAATCAATCGTATTTATTGAGCGCTTACTATGTGCAGAGCACTGTACTAAGCGCTTGGGAAGTCCAAATTGGCAACACACAGAGACAGTCCCTACCCAGCAGTGGGCTCACAGTCTAAAAGGGGGAGACAGAGAACAGAACCAAACACACCAACAAAATAAAATAAATAGGATAGAAATGTACAAGTAAAATAAATAAATAAATGAATAAATAAATAGAGTAATAAATATGTACATTTATGAATGAACGAAAAGGAGAGGGGATTTAAGGGCTAAGCGCTTAGCACAGCGCTTTGCACGCAGTAAGGGCTCAATAAACGCAATTGAACGGGAAAGCGACTGAATGAAGGGGTGAGCGCCGAAAGAAAATTTCTGCATCGAGCCCGGGAGTCGCAGCAGGGAATTGTCACCGGTCCCCATCGTCGTGACAGGCCGTAATTTGCGCTAATTGGGAACGAGGAACCGCAAATTAAGATGAGCGAGGAAGCGCTTATTAAATACTGTCATTCGGGCTATTGTTTGGGGAGCCGCGTGGGCGTGGAAGGCAACTTGTTATCTCAGGGAGTTGGAGAGAGAGAGAGAGAGATCTCGGCCCAGGGTACCTGGATTCCGGACCGGGGACCTGGGTTCGAATCCCGGTCCACCACAACGTTTGCTGGGTGGCCTTGGGCAAGTCGCTTGGCTTCTCTGGGCCTCCGTTTCCACCTCTGTAAAATGGGAATTGAGAGCGTGAGGAGCCCCGGGTGGGACAGGGACTGTGCCCGACGAGATTTGGGTTCCCCCCAACCGCTTAGTGCAGTGCCTGCCACCTAGTAAGCGCTCAAACACCTTAAAACAAAGACAAAAAAGTCAGTTGGCTCCTCTGGGCCTCAGTTTCCTCACCCGTAAAATGGGGATTAAGAGGGTGAGTTCCATGTGGGCCGGGGGCCGCGTCCAATCCGGTGAGCTTGGATTCCCCCGCGCCGCCTGCCACGTAGTAAGCGCTTAAATACCGTGAATAAAAGAAAACCGAGAACAGTGCTTCGCACGTCGTGAGCGCTTCACAAATGCCATCATCGTTATAATAATAATAATAATGATGGCATTGATGAAGCGCTTACTATGTGCAAAGCACTGTTCTAAGCGCTGGGGAGGATACGAGGTGATCAGGTTGTCCCACGGGGGGGCTCCCAGTCTTCATCCCCATTTTACAGATGAGGGAACTGAGGCCCAGAGACTGGGGGAGGCCCTTCCTCCGCGGATAACCTTCGCTCGGACCCCTGAATGGCCTCGCCTTTCATTCGTCCAATCGTCTTTATTGAGCGCCCGCTGTGTGCAGAGCACTGGAGCAAGCGCTTATCATTCCCTTTCTGGGCCTCGGTTTCCTCCCCCGTCAACCGGGGACGCGCTCCCCGAGCTCCCTTCTCCTCAGACGGGGAGCCCCATGAGGCCAGGGCCTACCGGGCCCGAGGCGTTGACTCGGTATCCCCGGGCCCGGCGTGTGGCGCGGCGCCGGGGCCTGCGGGAGGACTGAGCCGGCCTCGATTGCAGGTGGCCCGATCCCAAGGCCGGGGCATCTTCCTCTTCCGCAAGCTCAAGGACATCATGGACTGGAGGAAGGTGAGGGGCCCGAAACCCCCCTCCTGCCCTCCTCTTCCTCCCACCCTCCTTCCCACCCTTCATTCATTCATTCATTCAATCGTATGTATTGAGCGCTTACTGTGTGCAGAGCACTGGGCTAAGCGCTTGGGAAGTCCAAGTTGGCAACAGATAGAGACGGTCCCTACCCGACAGTGGGCTCACTCTCTCCCTCAGTCCTCCTTCCCTCCTTTTCTTCCTCTCTCCCTCCTTTTCCTCTCCCTCTATTTATTTATTTATTCTCTATTTATTTATTTATTTATTCATTCATTCATTCATTCATTTATTCATTCATTCATTCACTCATTCATTTATTATTCATCCATTCATTCATTCATCCATTATTTATTTATTTATTTATTATTTATTTATTTGTTTGTTTATTTATTTATTCATTATTTATTTATTTATTTTACTTGTCCACATCTAATCTATTTATTTTATTTTGTTAGCATGTTCGGTTTTGTGCTCCGTCTCCCCCTTTGAGACCGTGAGCCCGCCGTCGGGTAGGGACCGTCTCTAGATGTTGCCAACCTGGACTTCCCGAGCGCTTAGTCCAGTGCTCTGCACACAGTGAGCGCTCGATAAATACGACTGATGATGACGATGGATGATCCTTCCTCTCAGTCCCTCTTTTCCTCCCTCCCTCCCCTCCTCCCTCCTCCTGTTTTTCACTCATTCGATCGTATTTATTGAGCGCTCACTGTGGGCAGAGCACTGGACTAAGCGCTCTCACCCTACCCCCACTGGAGGCGGGGTGGGGGGCTGGGGGTGGGTGGTCCCGGGGAGGCAACTGGGGGTGGGGGAAATAGTAATCATAATAACGATGGTATTTGTTAAGCGCTTACTATGTGCCAAGCACTGTTCTAAGCGCCGGGAAGAAGGGAGTGGGCCTAGCCGGTCCAAGATGGCGGCCCCCAAGCCAATGGGCTTGGGCCCGGACCCTCTCCAGGACAATTCCCGCTTAGATGACCAGAAGGAAGAGGCCCCGGTGGAAAACTACGTCGCTCAGAGATACATCGAAGACCCCTACCTGATAGGCGGTGAGTCCGCCAAATCTACAAGAAGCGGCCCACCGGTGATCGATCGATCGATCGATCGATCGATCGATGGGTATTGATAGAGCACCTGAGGGTGGAGGGCGGTGCGGCCTAGCGGGGAGAGCCCGGGCCTGGGATCCAGAAGGACTTGGGATAATAATAATAATAATAATAATTATGGCATTGATTAAGTGCTTACTATGTGCACTGGGGAGGTTACAGAGTTGTCCCCCGTGGGGCGCCCAGTCTTCATCCCCATCTTCCGGATGAGGCCACTGAGGCCCAGAGAAGCGAAGTGACTGGCCCAAAGTCACCCAGCTGGACAACTGACAATTGAGAAGCAGCGTGGCTTAATGGAAAGAGCCCGGGCTTCGGAGTCAGAGGTCAAGGGTTCGAATCCCGGCTCTGCCAACTGTCGGCTGGGTGACTTGGGGAAAGTCGCTTAGCTTCTCTGGGCCTCAGCGACCTCATCTGGAAAATGGGGAATAAGACCGTGAGCCCCATGTGGGACAACCTCATCACCTTGTATCTTCCCCAGCGCTTAGAACAGTGCTTTGCACATAGTAAGCGCTTAACAAAGACCATCATTATTATTATTTTGATTATTAATTGGCGGAGCCGGGATTTGAACCCACGACCTCTGACTCCAAAGCCCGGGCTCTTTCCACTGAGCCACGCTGATCTCCTCCCGGCTCTGCCCCTTGTCTGCTGTGTGACCTTGGACAAGTCCCGTCACTTCTCTGGGCCTCGGTTTCCCCCTCTGTCAAACGGGGATGAGGACTGTGAGCCCCACGGGGGACAGGGATTGGGACTGATTAGGTTGTATCAGCCCCAGCACTTAGTACAGTGCCTGCCATTCATTCATTCATTCAATCGTATTTATTGAGCGCTTACTGCGTGCAGAGCACTGTACTAAGCGCTTGGGAAGTACAAGCTGGCAACATATAGAGACGGTCCCTACCCAACAATGGGCTCACAGTCTCATAGTAAGCGCTTAACAGGTACCTTTAGTATCGTTATTATTATAAACCTGGCGCTGCCAGTTGTTTGCTACGTGCGGTTGTTTTTTGGTTTTTTTTTTAAGCATTTATTAAGCGCTTACTAAGTGCCAAGCCCTGTTCTAAGCGCTGGGGAGGTTACAAGAAGATCAGGTTGTCCCCCGGGGGGCTCCCAGTCTTCATCCCCATTTTCCAGATGAGGGAACTGAGGCCCAGAGAAGTGAAGTGACTCGCCCCAAGTCACCCAGCTGACAGTTGGCAGAGCTGGGATTCGAACCCATGACCCCCGACTCCAAAGCCCGGGCTCTTTCCACTGAGCCGTTGTTTGCCGTGTGACCTTGGGTAAGTCCCTTCCCTCCAGCACCTGGAACGGCGCTCGGCGCTTAGAAGGGTGCTTGGCACATAGTAAGCGCTTAACACATACCACCATTAGGATTATTGTCTGGGCCTCAGTTCCCTCAGCTGGAAAGTGGGCTGGGGGTTTCCAACCCCCTGAGCTTGTCTCTCCCCCAGCGCTCAGTCCAGTGCCTGGCCCGTAGTAAGCGCTTAACAAAGACCACAAGTGAAGCAGCGTGGCTCAGTGGCAAGAGCCCGGGCTTTGGAGTCCGAGGTCGTGGGTTCAGATCCCGCCTCCGCCACTTGTCAGCTGGGTGACTTTGGGCGACTTCTCTGGGCCTCAGTTCCCTCATCTGTCAAACGGGGATGAAGATTGTGAGCCCCCCCCCCCCGCCGAGGGACAACCTGATCACCTTGTATGAAGCAGCGTGGCTCAGTGGAAAGAGCCCGGGCTTGGGAGTCAGAGGTCATGGGTTCAAATCCCGGCTCCGCCAACTGTCAGCTGTGTTACTCTGGGCAAGTCACTTCACTTCTCTGGGCCTCAGTTCCCCCAACTGGAAAATGGGGATGAAGACTGTGAGCCCCCCGTGGGACAACCTGATTACCTTGTATGCTCCCCGGTGCTTAGAACAGTGCTTTGCACATCATCATCATCATCATCATCATCATCAATCGTATTTATTGAGCGCTTACTATGTGCAGAGCACTGTACTAAGCGCTTGGGAAGTACAAATTGGCAACATATAGAGACAGTCCCTACCCAACAGTGGGCTCACAGTCTAAAAGGCACATAGTAAACGCTTAACAAATGCCATCATTATTATTATTGTATCCTCCCCAGTGCTTAGAACAGTGCTTTGCACATAGTAAGCACTTAACAAATGCCATCATTACTATCATTATTGTATCCTCTCCAGCGCTTAGAACAGTGCTTGGCACATAGTAAGTGCTTCACAAATGCCATCATCATTATTATTTATTATTGGCACATAGTAAGCGCTTCACAAATGCCATCATTATTATTATAATTGTATCCTCCCCAGCGCTTAGAACAGTGCTTGGCACATAGTAAGCGCTTCACAGATGCTATCATTATTATTTATTATTGTATCCTCCCCAGCGCTTAGAACGGTGCTTGGCACGTAGTAAGTGCTTCGCAAATGCTGTCATTATTATTTATTGTTGTATCCTTCCCAGCGCTTAGCACATAGTAAGCGCTTCACAAATGCTGTCATTATTATTTATTATTGTATCCTCCCCAGCGATTAGAATGGTGCTTGGCACATAGTAAGTGCTTCACAAATGCTGTCATTATTATTTATTGTTGTATCCTCCCCAGCGCTTAGAACGGTGCTTGGCACATAGTAAGGGCTTCACAAATGCTATCATTATTATTTATTATTGTATCTTCCCCAGCGCTTAGAACGGTGCTTGGCACATAGTAAGGGCTTCACAAATGCTATCATTATTATTTATTATTGTATCCTCCCCAGCGCTTAGAACGGTGCTTGGCACATAGTAAGCGCTTCACAAATGCTGTCATTATTATTTATTGTTGTATCCTCCCCAGCGCTTAGAACGGTGCTTGGCACATAGTAAGGGCTTCACAAATGCTATCATTATTATTTATTATTGTATCTTCCCCAGCGCTTAGAACAGTGCTTGGCACATAGTAAGCGCTTAACAAATGCCATTATTATTATTATTATTATTATTATTGTTATTGTTATTGTTATTATGGGGAGCCGGGGGCCAGCTCATAGGGGGTGGGGGGTGGGCTCGCCGCTTCTCTGTGGTCGCAGGTCGCAAGTTCGACTTGAGGGTCTACGTCCTGGTGATGTCCGTAAGTTCAGCCCCCTGCCCGTGTGTGTGTGTGTGTGTGTGTGTGTGTGTGTTGGGGGGATGGAGGGGATGACCCCAGGGGTCACTTGGGGCGGAGGATGGAGGGGATGGGGTGATGACCCCGGGGGTCACTTGGGGGGGAGGATGGAGGGGATGGGGGGATGACCCCGGGGGTCACTTGGGGGGGGAGGATGGAGGGGATGGGGGGATGACCCCGGGGGTCACTGGGGGGGGAGGATGGAGGGGATGGGGGGATGACCCCGGGGGTCACTGGGGGGGGAGGATGGAGGGGATGGGGGGATGACCCCGGGGGTCACTTGGGGGGGGAGGAGGATGGGGGGGATGGGGGGATGACCCCGGGGGTCACTTGGGGGGGAGGATGGAGGGGATGGGGGGATGACCCCGGGGGTCACTTGGGGGGGGGAGGAGGATGGAGGGGATGGGGGGATGACCCCGGGGGTCCCTTGGGGGGGGGAGGAGGATGGAGGGGATGGGGGGATGACCCCGGGGGTCACTTGGGGGGGAGGATGGAGGGGATGGGGGGATGACCCCGGGGGTCACTTGGGGGGGAGGATGGGGGGGATGGGGGGATGACCCCGGGGGTCACTTGGGGGGGGAGGATGGGGGGGATGGGGGGATGACCCCGGGGGTCACTTGGGGGGGGAGGATGACCCCGGGGCCCCTTGTGGGGGAGGATGGAGGGGGTAGGGGGGGATGACCCCGCTGAGGGTCCCCCCCCCCGCCCCCGGGTGTGTGTGTGTGTGTGTGTGTGTTCCCGCCCAGTACCTGCCGCTGCGGGCCTGGCTGTACCGCGACGGCTTCGCCCGCTTCTCGCACACGCGCTTCACCCTCAGCAGCCTCGACGACCACTGTATCCGACCGGGGGGCACCGGGGGGACCGGGGGGACCGAGGGGCCCGGGGGATGAAGGGGGCGGGGCCTGGGGACAGAGGGGGCGGGGCCCGATAGCTGAAGGAGCGGGGCCTGAGGACCGAGGGGCGGGGTCTGAGGACCGAGGGGCGGGGTCTGAGGGCTGAGGGGGCGGGGCCCGAGAGCAGGAGGCGGGGCCCCGAGGACCGTGGGGCCGGGGCCAGAGCACAGGGGGCGGGGCCTGAGTGCTAAAGGGGCGGGGTCTGAGAGCAGGGGGCAAGGCCTGACGGGCGAGGGGCGGGGCCAGAGAGTAGTGGGCGGGCCCGGCGACAGAGGGGGCGGGGCCAGAGGTCTGAAGGGGCGGAGTCTGAGGACCGGGGGCGGGCCCAGAGATCCGGAGGGGGGGCCCCCTGAGATTCCCAGGGGGCGGGGCCTGAGGACCGATCCGCCCCCTCCAAATCAAACGGTGCTGGGGGACCGGCTGAGGGAGGTCGGGGATTCTCCTGAAGCTCGGGAGGTCGGCCAGCAGGGGGCGCCCTCGCACCTCCTTCGGTTCCCCTAACCAACTGGTCCTTGGGAACTGGCAGCCGAGGGGGCGGGGGCCGGAGAGCAGGGGGCGGGGCCTGAGGGCTGAAGGGGCGGGGCCTGGGGACAGAGGGGCGGCACCCGCCCTTCCGAAAGGATGGGGCCTGAGGGCCTGAGGGGGCGGGGCCTGAGGGGCGGGGCCGGGGGGGCGTGTCCCGATGCTGGCGGGGGCGTGACCTGGTGGGGGCGTGGCCCACAGGAGGCGTGGCCTGTGGGGCGTGACACGAGGCCGGCGGGGGCGTGGCCTGTGGGGTCGTGACCCCCGAGGGGGCGTGGCCTGCGGGGTTATGTCCAAAGCCGGCGGGTCGTGGCCTGATGGGGGCGTGTCACGAGGGGGGCGTGACCCGAGGGGGCGTGGCCTGTGAGGGGCGGGTCCCGAGGCCGGAGGGGGCGTGGCCTGACGTGGGCGTGACCTGTGGGGGCGTGGCCTGACGGGGGCATGCCGCGAGGGGGCGTGACCCATGGGGGCGTGCCGTGAAGGGGGCGCGTCCTGCGGGGGGGCGTGGCCTGACGGGGGCGTGCCACGTGGGGGCGTGACCCGAGGCGGACGGGGCGCGCCGCAGGGGGCGTGGCCTGCGGAGGTGTGGCCCGCGAGGGGGCGTGGCCGGACGGGGCGTGTCCCGCGTGGGGGGCGTGTCCCGCGAGGGTCCGCGCCCTGCGGGCGTCGTGTCCTTTCTCGTGCGGTCCGGTCCGGTCCGGTCCGGTCCGGTCCTTGTCCCGCCCGCGGTCCCGCAGTCCTTAGCGTCGCCCAGACGTCCACCTGACCAACGTGGCGGTGCAGCGGACGGCGCCCGCCTACGACCCGGGCAAGGTCCGCCGGGGGCGGGGCGGGGCGGGACGGGGCGGACCGAGCGGCCCCGCTCCCCCACGTACTGAGCGTCCGCCGGGGCGGTGTCCGTGTCCGTGTCCGTCCCCCCGTCCCCCCGTCAGGGCTGCAAGTGGTCGCTTGGGCGTTTCCGTCAGTACGTGACGGGGCGCGAGGGCGGGGCGGCGGCGGCGGGGCTGTTCGGGGCCCTGGGCGACCTGCTGGTCCGCAGCCTCCGCAGCGTCCAGCGGACCATCCGCGACGACCCCCGCTGCTTCCAGCTCTACGGCTACGACGTCCTCGTCGACCAAAGGCTCAAGCCGTGAGGGGGGCGGACGGGGGGCGCTCAGCGCGGGGCCCGGGAGGAGGGGGGTGGAGAAGGAGACGCTTAGTACAAGGCCCGGGAGGAGGGGGGTGGAGAGGGAGGCGCTCAGCACGGGGCCCGGGAGGAGGGGGGTGGAGAGGGAGACGCTCAGTACAGGGCCCGGGAGGAGGGGGGTGGAGAGGGAGACGCTTAGTACAAGGCCCGGGAGGAGGGGGGTGGAGAGGGAGACGCCCGGTACAGGGCCCGGGAGAAGGGGGATGGAGAGGGAGACGCTCAGTACAGGGCCCGGGAGGAGGGGGGGTGGAGAGGGAGACGCTCGGTACAGGACCCGGGAGAAGGGGGATGGAGAAGGAGACGCTCAGTACAGGACCCGGGAGAAGGGGGATGGAGAGCGAGACGCCCAGTACAGGGCCCGGGAGGAGGGGGGTGGAGAGGGAGACGCCCGGTACAGGGCCCGGGAGGAGGGGGGTGGAGAGGGAGACGCCCGGTACAGGGCCCGGGAGGAGGGGGGTGGAGAGGGAGACGCCCGGTACAGGGCCCGGGAGGAGGGGGGTGGAGAAGGAGACGCTCGGTACAGGGCCCGGGAGAAGGGGGATGGAGAGGGAGATGCCCGGTACAGGGCCCGGGAGGAGGGGGATGGAGAGGGAGACGCTTAGTACAGGGCCCGGGAGGAGGGGGATGGAGAGGGAGACGCTTAGTACAGGGCCCGGGAGAAGGGGGATGGAGAGGGAGATGCCCGGTACAGGGCCCGGGAGAAGGGCGATGGAGAGGGAGACGCCCGGTACAGGGCCTGGGAGGAGGGGGGTGGAGAGGGAGACGCCCAGTACAGGGCCCGGGAGGAGGGGGGTGGAGAGGGAGACGCCCAGTACAGGGCCCGGGAGAAGGGGGATGGAGAAGGAGACGCTTAGTACAGGGCCCGGGAGAAGGGGGATGGAGAGGGAGATGCCCAGTACAGGGCCCGGGAGGAGGGGGGTGGAGAGGGAGACGCTTAGTACAGGGCCCGGGAGAAGGGGGATGGAGAGGGAGATGCCCAGTACAGGGCCCGGGAGGAGAGGGGTGGAGAGGGAGACGCCCGGTACAGCGCCCGGGAGGAGGGGGGTGGAGAGGGAGATGCCCGGTACAGGGCCCGGGAGGAGGGGGGTGGAGGGGGAGATGCCCGGTACAGGGCCCGGGAGGAGGGGGGTGGAGAGGGAGACGCTCAGTACAGGGCCCGGGAGGAGGGGGGTGGAGAGGGAGACGCCCAGCACAGGGCCCGGGAGAAGGGGGATAGAGGGGGGCTGCTCAGCACCGGGCCCTGGAGAAGGGTGGTGGACAGAGAGGGGCGCTCAACACCGGGCCCGGAAGAAGGGGGATGAAGAGGGAGACGCTCAGTACAGGGCCCAGGCAAAGGGGGATGGAGAAGGAGACGCTCAGTACAGGGCCCTGGAGAAGGGTGACGGACCGAGGGGGGCGCTCAGCACAGGGCCCGGAAGAAGGGTGACGGACAGCGGGGGACACTCAGCACAGGGCCCTGGGCCTAGGAGGTGCTCAGCACAGAGCCCAGGAGAAGCGTGATGGACAGAGGGGTGCTCAGGACCTGGGGGGGCGCTCACTACAGGGCCCAGGAGAAGGGTGACTCATTCATTCATTCAGTCGTACTTATTGAGCGCTTACTGTGTGCAGGGCACCGGACTGAGCGCTTGGAAAGTGCAATTTGGCAACAGATAGAGACAATCCCTACCCAACAGCAGACTGAACTGTCCTGAGCGCTCCTAGCCCTTTAGGGCGTTCAATAAATACCACTGACGGTTGGAGAGGGGAGGGACGGGCGGGCACCGGACCGGGATTTTCGGGGGGAAACCGAGGCACGGTGATGGGGAGACCTCCCACCCCGATCCCCCCCGACCCGCAGGTGGCTGCTAGAGGTGAACGCCTCCCCGTCCCTCACGGCCAGTAGCCCCGAAGACTACCAGCTGAAAACCTGCCTTCTGGAGGACGTCCTCCACGTAGTCGACATGGAGGCCAGGTGAGGCCCACCCCCCGGCCCCTCACTCCCAACTCAATCGAGGAAGACTTCCCGGAGGCCGCGGGCTCGGACGCAGGGGTCCTACGAGAGAAGCAGCGTGGCCTGATGATAACGGTGATGGGGTGTGTGAGGCGCTTACTACATACCCCACACCTGTCTGAGCATTGGGGGAGACGCGAGGCCGTCAGGCGGCCCCGGGGCCCGGCAAGCGCTCAAACTGGCAATAACCATGGCCTTTATTAAGCGCTTACTAGGTGCCAGGCACTGTTCTAAGCGCTGGGGAGGTTACCAGGCCATTCATTCATTCGTATTTATTGAGCGCTTACTGTGTGCAGAGCACTGGACTAAGCGCTTGGGAAGTCCAAGTTGTCAACAGATAGAGACGGTCCCTAACCAACATTCATTCAGTCGTATTTATTGAGCGCTTACTGCGTGCAGAGCACTGGACTAAGCGCTTGGGAAGTCCAAGTTGGCGACATATAGAGACGGTCCCTACCCAACATTCATTCATTCATTCAATCGTATTTATTGAGCGCTTACTGTGTGCAGAGCACTGGACTAAGTGCTTGGGAAGTACAAGTTGGCAACCTATAGAAGCCATGAGGTTGTCCCACGGTCTCCATCCCCATTTCCCAGACGAGGGGACGGAGGCCCACAGAAGTGAAGTGGCTTGCCCAAAGTCACATTCGGATCGATTCATTCAGCGTGGCTCGGTGGAAAGAGCCCAGGCTTTGGAGTCGGAGGTCGTGGGTTCAAATCCCGGCTCCGCCAACTGTCAGCTGGGTGGCTTTGGGCCAGTCACTTCACTTCTCTGGGCCTCCGTTACCTCATCTGGAAAATGGGGATGAAGAGGTGAGCCCCCCCATGGGACAACCTGATCACCTTGTAACCTCCCCGGCACTTAGAACAGTGCTCTGCACGTAGTAAGCGCTTAATACTATCATTATTACCTATTGAGCGCTTACCGCGTGCGGAGCACTGGACGAAGCGCTCGGAAAGCACGATGAACGTCTGCCTGTCCGGCCGGGGGAAGTCGTCGTCATCATCATCATCAATCGTATTTATTGAGCGCTTACTGTGTGCAGAGCACTGGACTAAGCGCTTGGGAAGTCCAAGTTGGCAACATATAGAGACGGTCCCTACCCGACAGCGGGCTCAGTCTAAAAGGGGGGGACAGAGAACAAAACCCAACATACTAACAAAAGAAAATAAATAGAATAGATACGTACAAGTAAAATAGAGTAATAAATATGTACAAGCATATATACACATATATACACCTTGTAACCTCCCCAGCGCTTAGAACAGTGCTCTGCACATAGTAAGTGCTTAATCATCATCATCATCATCATCAATCGTATTTATTGAGCGCTTATTATGTGCAGAGCACTGTACTAAGCGCTTGGGAAGTACAAATTGTCAACACATAGAGACAGTCCCTACCCAACAGTGGGCTCACAGTCTAAAAGGGGGAGACAGAGAACAAAACCAAACATACCGACAAAATAAAATAAATAGGATAGATATGTACAAGTAAAATAAATAGAGTAATAAATATGTACAACCATATATACATATATACAGGTGCTGTGGGGAAGGGAAGGAGGTAGGATGGGGGATGGAGAGGGGGGAGAGGAAGGAAAGGGCTCAGTCTGGGCTTAATAAATACTATCATTATTATCTATTGAGCGCTTACCGCGTGCAGAGCACTGGACGAAGCGCTCGGAAAGCACGATGAGCGCCTGGCCGTCCGGCCTGGGGAAGTCCCGCTTCATCGCTCGGCTCCGGGGGTCCCGACTAGGCCCCGGCCCTCGGCCCCCCGAGACCCTCAGCGCCCCCCGACCCCTTTCCCCCGCCGCAGGCTGACGGGCAAGGAGAAGCGGGTCGGGGGCTTCGACCTCATGTGGGACGACGGACCGGTCAGCCGAGGGGACGGGGCCTGGGACGCGGCCCTTGGGGGCTTCGTGGCCAACACCCACCTGGGTACGGACGCAGAGCGGGGGGGGGGGTCTCATCATCATCATCATCAATCGTATTTAATGAGCGCTTACTGTGTGCAGAGCACTGTACTAAGCGCTTAGTCCGGGGTGGGGTGGGGGGGACCCCCGCGCCCCCCTCTGAGGGTGGTCCCCACTTCCCTTTCAGGATGCCACAACGACCGGGAGAAGCAGCTGAGGGAACTGTTCCGCTCCCCCTGGCACCAGAAGAAAGCTTAGGCCGCGCCGTGGGCGTCCAAGACACCCCCCTCCAGAAGCCCCCCCCCCAGCCTGGTAGCCTGGGAGGGGGCGCGGGAAGCCCTCCGTGGCTATTAAATGATTCGCGTCAACCGGTGTTGTCCGGTGGCGAGAGAAGCGTCCGGGCGCGTCATTCATTCGGTCGTATTTATTGAGCGCTCACTGGGTGCGGAGCACTGGACTGGGCGCTTGGGAGAGGGCGATACGACAATAGACGCATTCCCTGCCCGCAGAGGACTTCTTCTTGGCGTGGAGTGAGCGCTTTAGAGGGGAAGCGGTGCGGCCTGGCGGGCAGAAGGCCCCGGGTTCTCATCCCGGCCCCGCCGCTTGTCTGCTGTGTGACCTTGGGCCAGTCACCTCCCTTCTCTGGGCCTCAGTTTCCCCCTCTGGAAAATGGGGGTGAAGACTGGGAGCCCCACGGGGGACAGGGACCGTGTCCAACCTGATTAGCTTGGATCCACCCCAGCGGTTAGAACAGTGCTTGACGCAGAGTAAGCGCTGAACAAATACCACAATTATTATTAATAACAAATACCACAATGACTATTAATAACAAATACCACAATTATTATTAATAACAAATACCACAATTATTATTAATAACAAATACCACAACGATTGTTTTATCGTCGAGCAGCTGGGTAGGTTCAGGAGAGCAGCAGTGGAGTGCTTGACGCAGAGTAAGCGCTTAATACCACAATTATTATTAACAAATACCACAATGATTGTTATTATTGTCGAGCAGCTGGGTAGGTTCATTAGAGAAGCAGCGGAGCCCGTGGGACTCGGGTTCGAATCCCAGCTCCACCTCTTCCCTGCCAGCTAACCTTGGCCGGGTCATCTGTTCTTCCTTTTTTTTTTTATGGTATTTGTTAAGCGCTTACTGTGTGCCAGGCGCTGTACTACACACTGGGGGAGATATAATAATTATGATGGCATTTATTAAGCGCTTACTATGTGCAAAGCACTGTTCTAAGCGCTGGGGAGGTTACAGGGTGATCAGGTTGTCCCACGGGGGGCTCACGGTCTTCATCCCCATTTGACAGATGAGGTCACTGAGGCCCAGAGAAGTGACTTGTCCAAAGTCACCCAGCTGACAATTGGCGGGGCCGGGATTCGAACCCATGACCTCTGACTCCGAAGCCCGGGCTCTTTCCACCGAGCCACGCTGCTTCTCAAGATACAGCGGGCCCCGGGCTGGGGTCGTGTGGGCCACAGCTGGGGGGCTCGGCATGGAGCGCCAGTGGAGGACGAGGGAAGAGGAGGAGGCCCGTGGAGTGAGGAGGACGACAGAGGGAGGATGAGGGAGGAGGAGGAGGAGGCCAGTGGAGTGACTGTGAGCCCACTGTTGGGTAGGGACCGTCTCTATATGTTGCCAACTTGTACTTCCCAAGCGCTTAGTACAGTGCCCTGCACACAGTAAGAGCTCAATACGATTGAGTGAGGAGAAGGAGGACAAGTGAGGAGGAAGAGGAGCCCGCTGTTGGGTAGGGACCGTCTCTATATGTTGCCAGCTTGTACTTCCCAAGCGCTTAGTCCAGTGCTCTGCACACAGTAAGCGCTCAATAAATACGATTGAAGGAAGGAGGAGGAGGCCGGTGAGAGGAGGAGGAGGACAGTGGAGTGACTGTGAGCCCACTGTAGGGTAGGGACCGTCTCTATATGTTGCCAACTTGTACTTCCCAAGCGCTTAGTACAGTGCCCTGCACACAGTAAGCGCTCAATACGATTGAGTGAGGAGAAGGAGGACAAGTGAGGAGGAGGAGGAGCCCGCTGTTGGGTAGGGACCGTCTCTATATGTTGCCAGCTTGTACTTCCCAAGCGCTTAGTCCAGTGCTCTGCACACAGCAAGCGCTCAATAAATATGATTGAAGGAAGGAGGAGGAGGCTGGTGAAAGGAGGAGGAGGAGGACAGTGGAGTGACTGTGAGCCTACTGTTGGGTAGGGACTGTCTCTATATGTTGCCAACTTGTTCTTCCCAAGCGCTTAGTACAGTACCCTGCACACAGTAAGCGCTCAATACGATTGAGGAGAAGGAGGAAGACAAGTGAGGAGGAGGAGGAGCCCGCTGTTGGGTAGGGACCGTCTCTATATGTTGCCAGCTTGTACTTCCCAAGCGCTTAGTCCAGTGCCGTGCACACAGTAAGCGCTCACTCAATACGACTGAATGAAGGAACGGAAGGAGGTGGAGCCTGCCGTTGGGTAGGGACCGTCTCTAAATGTTGCCATCTTGTACTTCCCAAGCGCTTAGTCCAGTGCCCTGCACACAGTAAGCGCTCAATAAATACGACTGAATGAAGGAATGGAAGGAGGTGGAGGATGAGGCCAGTGGAAGGAGGACAACAGACAGTGAGGAGGAGTAAGAATGAGGCCAACGGAAGGACGACGACAACAGGGGAGTGAGGAGGAGGCAGAGGCGTCGTTTGCAGTGCGCGTGGCCTTTATTCACACGGGCTCCATCAGCCGCCCGACCCCGGTGGGTGGCCGCCCTCCCTCCGCCCGTCCCCCCGAGGGGCCGGGGGTGGTCCAGGGCGGTCCCCCCGGCCCGTCCGCCCGTCCGCCCGCCCGCCCTACCATCCGTCCGTGCCCACGTCCACGTGTCCAGGGGCCCCCCCCGCCGCCATGGCGCACGGCCCCCGGCTCAGCCCTTGAGGATGACGGTGACGGCCTTCATCTCCTCGGGGCTCAGGGGCCGCAGGTTGAACCCTTTCACCTCCGGTTTGCCTGCGGGGGGGCGGGGGGGGGACACGGGGCGGACCCCGGGGGGCTAGACGTGGGCCCGGCGGCTCCCCCGCCTCCCCTCCTCCTCCCGGCCTCCCCCTTCCCCTCGTCACCTTGGGCCTCCAACAGGTCGTTGACCTTGACCCGCAGGCGGTCGCGCAGTTTCTCGATTTCCTCCTCCAGTTGGGCCTGGTCTGGGGACGGGGAGGGCAAAGTTGGGGCGCTGGCGGGGAGGCAGGGCGGCCTAGCGGGTAGAGCCCAGGCCTGGGTTCCCCCCTTGTCATCCTATCCCGTCTGGACTACTGCACTAGCCTTCTCTCTGATCTCCCATCCTCGTGTCTCTCTCCACTTCAATCCATACTTCATGCTGCTGCCCGGATTATCTTTGTCCAGAAACGCTCTGGACATATCACTCCCCTCCTCAAAAACCTCCAATGGCTATCAATCAATCAATCAATCAATCGTATTTATTGAGCGCTTACTATGTGCAGAGCACTGTACTAAGCGCTTGGGAAGTACAAATTGGCATCACATAGAGACAGTCCCTACCCGACAGTGGGCTCACAGTCTAAAAGGGGGAGACAGAGAACAGAACCAAACATACCAACAAAATAAATACTACCGATCAATCTGCGCATCAGGCAGAAACTCCTCACCCTGGGCTTCAAGGCTGTCCATCCCCTCGCCCCCTCCTACCTCACCTCCCTTCTCTCCTTCTACTGCCCAGCCCGCACCCTCCGCTCCTCCACCACTAATCTCCTCAGCGTACCTCGCTCTCGCCTGTCCCGCCATCGACCCCCGGCCCACGTCATCCCCCGGGCCTGGAATGCCCTCCCTCTGCCCATCCGCCAAGCTCGCTCTCTTCCTCCCTTCAAGGCCCTGCTGAGAGCTCACCTCCTCCAGGAGGCCTTCCCAGACTGAGCCCCTTCTTTCCTCTCCCCCTCGTCCCCCTCTCCATCCCCCCGTCTTACCTCCTTCCCTTCCCCACAGCACCTGTATATATGTATATATGGTTGTACATATTTATTACTCTGTTTATTTATTTATTTATTTTACTTGTACATTTCTATCCTACTTATTTTATTTTGTTGGTATGTTTGGTTCTGTTCTCTGTCTCCCCCTTTTAGACTGTGAGCCCACTGTTGGGTAGGGACTGTCTCTATGCGATGCCAATTTGTACTTCCCAAGCGCTTAGTACAGTGCTCTGCACATAGTAAGCGCTCAATAAATACGATTGATTGATTGATTGATTGTTAATTATGATGACGGCGTTTATTAAGCGCTTACTATGTGCAAAGCACTGTTCTAATAATAATAATAATAATAACGATGGCATTTGTTAAGCGCTTACTATGTGCCGCGCACTGTTCTAAGCGCTGGGGAGGTTACAAGGTGATCAGGTCGTCCCACGGGGGGCTCACAGTCTCCACCCCCATTTTCCAGACGAGGCAACTGAGGCCCAGAGAGGTGAAGCGACTTGCCCAAAGTCACCCCAGCTGACAACTGGCGGGGCCGGGGTTTGAGCCCGTGACCTCTGACTCCAAAGCCCGGGCTCTTCTCCATCATCATCATCATCATCAATCGTATTTATTGAGCACTTACTGTGTGCAGAGCGCTGGACTAAGCGCTTGGCCACGCTGCTTCTCGACACACACTGTGGGCCTCGTCCGCTGTGGGTGGCCTTGGACAAGTCGCTTCACTGCTCTGGGCCTCAGTTTCCTCACCTGTCGAATGGGGATGAGGACTGTGAGCCCCAGGTGGGACAGGGCCTGGGTCCAACCCGATTAGCTAGGATTTAGCCCAGTGCTTAGGACAGTGCTCGGCGCCTACTAAGTGCTTGCCAACTTGTACTCCCCAAGTGATTAGTACAGTGCTCTGCACACAGTGGGTGCTCAATAAATATGATTGATGATGATAAAGTGCTTAACGAGGACCGTTATCGTTATCACCGTTATTATTATGAGTGGGCTCTCCCAGACGCTCAGTACAGTGCTCTGCACCTAGCAGGTGATCGATAAACACTATTGGAAGCAGCGTGGCTCAGTGGAAAAGAGCGCGGGCTTTGGAGTCAGAGGTCATGGGTTCAAATCCCGGCTCCGCCAATTGTCAGCTGGGTGACTTTGGGCAAGTCACTTCACTTCTCCGGGCCTCAGTTCCCTCATCTGTAAAATGGGGGTGAAGACCGTGAGCCCCCCGTGGGACAACCTGATCGCCTTGTAATCTCCCCTGTGCTTAGAACAGTGCTTTGCACATAGTAAGCGCTTAATAAATGCCATCATTATTATTATTATTATTATTATCAGCACGGTGGTCTGCGCATGGTAGGTGCTCAATAAATACTACCGATGGGTTCACGGAGTATTATTTCACCGCCTTACCTTTCTCGATCATCTCCTTGGTCCGCTCCCGGGGCAGGTGGAAGAACATGTTGCCCAAACAGACCATCACCTTCTCTGAAACACACAATGGCCCGCGGCGGAGGGTGGTCGCTCAACGCACCAGTCGGCGGTACTTACTGAGCGCCTCCTACGTGCTGAGCGCCGGGGAGACGCCGATCCGGCACAGTTGGTGGACGCGTCCCCTGCCCGCAACGGGCTGAGAGGCTAGAGGGTGATCGGTTGATAATAATGATGGCATCTGTTAAGCGCTTACTATGTGCCAAGCACTGTTCTAAGCACTGGGGGGGATACAAGGTGATCGATTCATCCCGCGTGGGGCTCGCAGTCTTCGTCCCCATTTTACAGATGACGGGACTGAGGCTTAATCCATGGTGGTTATTGAGAGCTTACTGTGTGTGTTGGGGGGGGGGGGGGGGGCACTGTACTGAGCGCTTGGGAGAGTCCAATATCATCATCATCATCATCAATCGTATTTATTGAGCGCTTACTATGTGCAGAGCACTGTACTAAGCGCTTGGGAAGTACAAATTGGCAACATATAGAAACAGTCCCTACCCCACAGTGGGCTCACAGTCTAAAAGGGGGAGACAGAGAACAAAACCAAACATACTAACAAAATAAAATAAATAGAATAGATATGTACAAATAAATTAAATAGAGTAAGAAAATATGTACAAACATATATCCATATATCGAGCTGCTGTGGGGAAGGGAGGGAGGTAAGATGGGGGGATGGAGAGGGGGACGAGGGGGAGAGGAAGGAAGGGGTTCAGTCTGGGAAGGCCTCCTGGAGGAGGTGAGCTCTCAGCAGGGCCTTGAAGGGATATATGATACGAAAGCGTTCAGTACGGTGCTCGGCATACTGTAGGTTCTCAGTAAATATAATTGATAAACTAGATTGGAAGCTCCACAAGGGTAGGGACTCTCCCCCTTTTAGACTGTGAGCCCACTGTTGGGTAGGGACTGTCCCTATATGTTGCCAATTTGTACTTCCCAAGCGCTTAGTCCAGTGCTCTGCACATAGTAAGCACTCAATAAATACGATTGATGATGATGAGGATGTGTCTAGTCACCTACTGGACTCTCCCAGGCGCTCAGTACGAGGCATTTGGGTTGGGAGGGGAAGAGAGGGGAATTAGTATAATAATGACGGTATTTGGTAAGCGCTTACTACGTGCCAAGCGCTGTTCTAAGCACTGGGGTAGACACAAGGTAATCAGGTGGCCGTGGGGCTCCCAGTCCTCACCCCCATTTTCCAGATGAGGGAACTGAGGCAAAGAGAAGCAAAGTGACTTGCCTAAGGCCACCCAGCAGAGAAGTGGCGGAGCCGGGATTAGAACCCACGACCGCTGATGCCCAATCAATCAATCAATCAATCAATCGTATTTATTGAGCGCTTACTATGTGCAGAGCACTGTACTAAGCGCTTGGGAAGTACAAATTGGCATCACATAGAGACAGTCCCTACCCAACAGTGGGCTCAGAGTCTAAAAGGGGGAGACAGAGAACAGAACCAAACATACCAACAAAATAAAATAAGTAGGATAGAAATGTACAAGTAAAATAAATAAATAAATAAATAAATCAATAGAGCAATAAATATGTACAACCATATATACATATATACAGGTGCTGTGGGGAAGGGAAGGAGGTAAGACGGGGGGATGGAGAGGGGGACGAGGGGGAGAGGAAAGAAGGGGCTGCCTCTCTAAGTGACTCGGCCAAGGTCACTCGGCAGGCGGGAGTTTATTCATATTTATTGAGCGCATACTGTGTGCAGAGCACTGTACTAAGCGCTTGGGAAGTCCAAGCTGGCAACATCCAGAGACGGTCCCTTCCCGACCGTGGGCTCACCGGGACGGGGAAGGGAAGCGACTCGGCCGAGGCGGGAGAGGGCGGGGGGTCGGGACTCACCGGAGGGCCCGGGGTCCTTCTGCAGAGCGCGCAGCGCTTCGCGGTTCTGGTTCTGCTTGGCGTGCAGGTTGAGGATCTGGGGGGGCGGCGGAAGCAGAAAGCGGCGGGGATCACAACGTGTTGCGCATGGCCCGCCCGCCCGCAAACGCTCCGGCTCCGGGAGAGGGACCGCGGCAGGGGGCTGACGGCTTGGGGCTGGCGGGACTGATGGCGATGGGCCCCGGGGGAAAGGGATAATAATAATAATAATAATTGTATTTGTTAAGTGCTTACTATGTACTAAGCGCTGGGGGGGGATACAAGATGATCAGGTTGTCCCCCGTGGGGCTCACAGTCTCCACCCCCATTTTCCAGATGAGGGCACTGAGGCCCAGAGAAGTGACCCGCCCAAAGTCACACGGCCGCGCTTACTATGTGCCAAGCGCTGTTCTAAGCGCTGGGGGGGATACAAGATGATCAGGTTGTCCCCCGTGGGGCTCACAGCTTCCACCCCCATTTTCCAGATGAGGGCACTGAGGCCCAGAGAAGTGACCCGCCCAAAGTCACACAGCCGCGCTTACTACGTGCCAAGCACTGTTCTAAGCGCTGGGGGGATACAAGATGATCAGGCTGTCCCCCATGGGGCTCACAGTTGCCACCCCCATTTTCCAGATGAGGGCACTGAGGCCCAGAGAAGTGACTCGCCCAAAGTCACACGGCCGTGCTTACTATGTGCCAAGCACTGTTCTAAGCACTGGGGGGGATACAAGATAATCAGGCTGCCCCCCGTGGGGCTCACAGCTTCCACCCCCATTTTCCAGATGAGGGCACTGAGGCCCAGAGAAGTGACTTGCCCAAAGTCACACAGCCGCGCTTACTATGTGCCAAGCACTGTTCTAAGCGCTGGGGGGGATACGAGATGATCAGGTTGCCCCCCGTGGGGCTCACAGCTTCCACCCCCATTTTCCAGATGAGGTCACTGAGACCCGGTGAAGTGACTTGCCCAAAGTCACACGGCCGCGCTTACTATGTGCCAAGCACTGTTCTAAGCACTGGGGGGGGATACGAGATGATCGGGCTGCCCCCCGTGGGGCTCACAGTCTCCACCCCCATTTTCCAGATGAGGGCACTGAGGCCCAGAGAAGTGACTCGCCCAAAGTCACACAGCCACGCTTACTATGTGCCAAGCACTGTTCTAAGCGCTGGGGGGGGGGGGATACGAGGTGACCGGGCTGTCCCCCGTGGGGCTCACAGTCTCCACCCCCATTTTCCAGATGAGGGCACTGAGGGCCAGAGAAGTGACTCGCCCAAAGTCACACGGCCGCGCTTACTATGTGCCAAGCACTGTTCTAAGCGCTGGGGGGGGGGGGGGATACGAGGTGATCGGGCTGCCCCCCGTGGGGCTCAAAGTTTCCACCCCCATTTTCCAGATGACGGGATGGGGGGGGCAGGGGCAGGGGCCGGCCGCAGGGGGCTGACGGCGT
Organism: Tachyglossus aculeatus; assembly: GCF_015852505.1. Classification (NCBI taxonomy): domain Eukaryota; kingdom Metazoa; phylum Chordata; class Mammalia; order Monotremata; family Tachyglossidae; genus Tachyglossus; species Tachyglossus aculeatus. The sequence goes on from NC_052073.1 coordinate 36,289,073, forward strand.
TGGGGTTGGAGGAGGCTGAGGTGACCGGCGGCAGGGGGATGACGCCGATGGGGGCGCTGTGAGGGGCCGGGCGGCAGGCAGGGGGCGCTGTGGGGGCGCCCTGAGGGGGCTGTGAGGGGCGGGACGGCAGGCAGGGGGCGCTGTGGGGGCGCCCTGAGGGGCGGGACGGCAGGGGGCGCTGTGAGGGGGCTGTGAGGGGTGGGACGGCAGGGGGCGCTGTGAGGGGGGCTGTGAGGGGCGGGACGGCAGGGGGCGCTGGGAGGGGGCTGTGAGGGGTGGGACGGCAGGGGGCGCCGTGAGGGGGCTGTGAGGGGCGGGACGGCAGGGGGCGCTGTGAGGGGGCCGTGAGGGGCAGGACGGCAGGGGGCGCTGTGAGGGCGCTGTGAGGGGCGGGAAGGCAGGGGGCGCTGTGAGGGCGCCGTGACGGCGGGACGGCAGGGGGCGCTGGGAGGGGCGGGACTGCAGGGGGCGCTGTGAGGGCGCCATGAGGGGCTGTGAGGGCAAGGGGGCGCCGTGAGGGGGCTGTGAGGACAAGGGGGCAGTGTGAGGGGGCTGTGAGGGCCGGGACGGCAGGGGGCGCTGTGAGGGGGCTGTGAGGGCCGGGACGGCAGGGGGCGCGGCGAGGGCGCCGTGAGGGATGGGACGGCAGGGGGCGCTGTGAGGGCGCTGTGAGGGGCGGGAAGGCAGGGGGCACTGTGAGGGCGCCGTGAGGGCAGGACTGCAGGGGGCGCTGTGAGGGCGCCATGAGGGGCTGTGAGGGCAAGGGGGCGCTGTGAGGGGGCTGTGAGGACAAGGGGGCAGTGTGAGGGGGCTGTGAGGGCCGGGACGGCAGGGGGCGCTGTGAGGGGGCTGTGAGGGGCGGGACGGCAGGGGGCGCTGTGAGGGGGCTGTGAGGGGCGGGACGGCAGGGGGCGCTGTGAAGGCGCCGTGAGGGGCGGAACGGCAGGGGGCGCCATGAGGGGCGGGACGGCAGGGGGACCTGTGAGGGCGCTTTGAGGGGTGGGACGACAGAGGGCGCTGTGAGGGCGCCGTGAGGGGCGGGACGGCAGGGGGCGCTGTGACGGGGCCGTGAGGGGGCTGTGAGGAGCAGGACGGCAGGGGGCGCTGTGAGGGCGCCGTGAGGGGGCTGTGAGGGGCGGGACGGCAGGGGGCGCCGTGAGGAGGTCGTGAGGGGCGGGACGGCAGGGGGCGCCGTGAGGGGGCTGTGAGGAGCGGGACGGCAGGGGGCGCCGTGAGGGCGCCGTGAGGGGGCTGTGAGGAGCAGGAAGGGAGGGGGCAGTGAGGGGCGCGGAGGCAGGGGGCTGACGGGGGTGGGGGCGCCGTGAGGAGGCCGTGAGCGGTACCGAGGGCTTGGGCTGACCTGTCGCTTGTCGGACAGCACGTCCTCGGCCAGCTCCTCCACCTCGCCCAGGTAGCGCAGCACCCGATCCGTGTCCCCATCCACCATGGCGCCCGCGGTGACGTCACGGGTCCGGGCGCGGCCTCCGCCCCGAGGCGCAGGCGCAGGCCCGCCCACGAGGGGCGGCCGCGCGCCGGGAGGGAGGGCGCCCCGCCCCCTGGCGATGACGTCACGCCCCTGACGACGACGTCGCGCCCCCTGGCGACGACGGCAGAAACTCCTCTCCCCCTGGGCTTCAAGCCTGTCCATCCATCCCCTCACCTTCCTTCTTTCCTTCTTCATTTCATTTCCATTTAATCGTCTTTATTGAGCGCTTACTGTGCGCAGAGCACTGTACTAAGCGCTTGGGAAGCCCAAGTCGGCAACATCTAGAGACGGTCCCTACCCAACGACGGGCTCACAGTCTAGAAGGGGGAGACGGACGACAAAACAAAACATCTGGACAGGTGTCAAGTCGTCAGAACAAATAGAATTAAAGCTCGATGCACGTCATTAACAAAATAAATAGAATAGCAAATACGTACAAGTAAAACCTAAATCTCACCCTATTTACTCAAAGGCAATTGTTATAAACTTTTTTTAAAAAGTATTTATTCTATTTATTTTATTTTGTTAATATGTTTTGTTTTGTTGTCTGTCTCCCCCTTTTAGAGTGTGAGCCCGCTGTTGGGTAGGGCCCGTCTCTAGATGTTGCCAACTTGGACTTCCCAAGCGCTTAGTACAGTGCTCTGCACACAGTAAGCGCTCAATAAATACGATTGATGATGATGATGATGGGTAGGGACAGTCTATATATGTTGCCAACCTGTACTTCCCAAGCGCTTAGTGCAGTGCTCTGCACACAGTAAGCGCTCAATAAATACGATTGATTGATTGATTGATAAACGCGATCAATGAGTGAATGAATGAATGAATGAAGGACGACGCCACGCCCCTGACGACGACGCCCCGCCCCCAACGACGACTCCCCGCCCCCTGACGACAACACACGCCCCAGACGACGTCGTCACGCCCCTAGCGACGACGCCACGCCCCTAGCGACGACGCCCCCTGACGTCGACGCCACACCCCTAACGACGCTCCTAATGTCGTCACCCTTAAGGGGACGCCCCGCCCCTGACAATGACGTCACCCATGACGGCGACGTCACGCCCCCCGACGACAGCGCCCCCTGCCGGACCGTCCAGCCCCAAACTAAGCAGGGAAGGAGCCCATCCGTCCACCAGCAGGATAACAATAGTAATAATAATAATAATAATAATAATAATATTTGTGAAGCGCTTACTATGTGCCAAGCACTGTTCTAAGCGCTGGGGGGGATACAAGGGGATCAGGTTGCCCCCCGTGGGGCTCCCAGTCTTCATCCCCATTTTCCAGATGCGAGAACTGAGGCCCAGAGAAGGTAAGTGACTTGCCCAAGGTCACACAGCAGACAAGTGGCAGTCTAGCTTTAATTCTATTCTAGCTTTAATTCTGCTTCTGGCTTTAATTCTGTTTGTTCTGACCACTTGACACCTTGTCCACATGTTTTGTTTTGTTGTCTGTCTCCCCCTTCTAGACTGTGAGCCTGTTGTTGGGTAGGGACCGTCTCTAGATGTTGCCGACTTGGACTTCCCAAGCGCTTAGTACAGTGCTCTGCACACAGGAAGCGCTCAATAAATACGACTGAATGAATGAATGAACCGGGAGGGGAACCCACGACCACACTTACTGTGTGCAGAGCACTGGACTAAGCGCTTGGAATCGCTTAGTATTAATTAATAATAATAATAATGATGATGTTGGTATTTGGTAAGCGCTTACTATGTGCCAAGGACTGTTTTAAGCGCTGGGGCGGATACAAGGTAATCAAGGTTGTCCCACGTGGGGCTCACAGTCTTCATCCCTATTTTACAGATGAGGGAACTGAGGCCCAGGGAAGTTGTGACTTGCCTTAAGAACAGTGCTTTACACATAGTAAGCGCTTAATAAATACCATCATTATTATTACTACAGATAATAATAATTATAATGCCGTTGGGAAACCAACAACCTTCTAATATTTCTAATCCAATAACAATACTACTAATGACAATGATAATAATAATAATAATATTGTTAGGGAACCACCAACTTCCTAATATTTCTCATCCAATAACAATACTACTACTACCCAGCGCTTAGAACAGTGCTTTACACATAGTAAGCGCTTAATAAATACCATCATCATTATTACTACAGATAATTATAATTATAATGCTGTTGGGAAACCAACAATTTTCTAATCTTTCTAATCCAATTACAATACTACTAATGATAATGATAATAATAATAATAATGATAATAATATTGTTGGGGAACCACCAACTTTCTAATATTTCCAATCCAATAACAATACTACTACTACCCAGCGCTTAGAACAGTGCTTTGCACATAGTAAGCGCTTAATAAATACCATCATTATTATTACTACAGATAATAATAATTATAATGCTGTTGGGAAACCAACAATTTTCTAATCTTTCTAATCCAATTACGATACTACTAATGATAATGATAATAATAATAACGATAATATTGTTGGGAAACCACCAACTTTCTAATATTTCTAATCCAATAATACTACTACTACTACTACTATGGACAATAATAATTATAATAATGCTGTTGGGAAACCAACAACTTTCTAATATTTCTAATCCAGTAACAATACCACTAATGATAATGATAATAATAATAACGATAATAATACTGTTGGGAAACCAGCAACTTTGTAATATTTCTAATCCAGTAGCAATACTACTACTACCCAGCGCTTAGAACAGTGCTTTGCACATAGTAAGCACTTAATAAATACCATCATTATTATTACTATAGATAATAATTATTGTAATGCTGTTGGGAAACCAACAACTTTCTAATATTTCTAATCCAATAACAATACTACTAATGATAATGATAATAATAATAATGATAATAATATTGTTGGGGAACCCCCAACTTTCTAATATTTTAAATCCAGTAACAATACTACTACTACCCAGCGCTTAGAACAGTGCTTTGCACATAGTAAGCGCTTAATGAATACCATCATTATTATTACTACAGATAATAATAATTATAATGCTGTTAGGAAACCAACGACTTTCTACTCTTTCTAATACAATAACAATACTACCAATGATAATAATAATAATAATACTGTTGGGAAACCACCAACTTTCTAATATTTCTAATACAATAACACCACTACTAAGGATAATAATAATTATAATAATGCTATTGGGAAACCAACGACTTTCTAATCTTTCTAATACAATAACAATACTACTAATGATAATAATAGTAATAATGCTGTTGGGAAACCACCAACTTTCTAATATTTCTAATACAATAACACCACTACTAAGGATAATAATAATTATAATAATGCTATTGGGAAACCAACGACTTTCTAATCTTTCTAATACACTAACAATACTACCAATGATAATAATAAGAATAATACTGTTGGGAAACCACCAACTTTCTAATATTTCTAATATAATAACACCACTACTGAGGATAATAATAATTATAATAATGCTATTGGGAAACCAATGACTTTCTAATCTTTCTAATACAATAACAATACTACCAATGATAATAATAAGAATAATACTGTTGGGAAACCACCAACTTTCTAATATTTCTAATACAATAACACCACTACTAAGGATAATAATAATTATAATAATACTGTTGGGAAACCAACGACTTTGTAATCTTTCTAATACAATAACAATACTACCAATGATAATAATAATAATAATACTGTTGGGAAACCACCAACTTTCTAATATTTCTAATACAATAACACCACTACTGAGGATAATAATAATTATAATAATGCTTTTGGGAAACCAATGACTTTCTAATCTTTCTAATACAATAACAATACTACCAATGATAATAATAAGAATAATACTGTTGGGAAACCACCAACTTTCTAATATTTCTAATACAATAACACCACTACTAAGGATAATAATAATTATAATAATACTATTGGGAAACCAACGACTTTGTAATCTTTCTAATACAATAACAATACTACTAAAACACCCTGATCACCTCCCCAGCGCTTAGAACAGTGCTTTGCACATAGGAAGTGCTTAATAAATGCCATTATTATTATTATTATTATTATTATCATCATCATTATTCGCTACTACTTAGACTGTGAATACGGGTTAGTAAAATACAAGGGAGTAGTCTCCTCCTCACAAGGAGCTGCCAGTCTATCAATCATCAGTCTATCAACAGTCTATCAACAAAATGCCATCATCAATCCATTAGTGGTATTTATTGAGTGCCTACTGAGTGCTGAGCACTGGACTGAACGCTTTGGGAGAGTCCAATACAAGAGAGTAGGCTCATTTCCCATCTTACCTCCTTCCCTTCCCCACAGCACCTGTATATATGTATATATGTTTGTACATATTTATTACTCTATTTATTTTACTTGTACATATCTATTCTATTTATTTTATTTTGTTAGTATGTTTGGTTTTGTTCTCTGTCTCCCCCTTTTAGACTGTGAGCCCACTGTTGGGTAGGGACCGTCTCTATATGTTGCCAACTTGGACTTCCCAAGCGCTTAGTACAGTGCTCTGCACACAGTAAGCACTCAATAAATACGATTGATGATGATGATGATGATTTCCTTCCCACAAGGAGCTGACAGTCTAGAGGGAGAGGCAGACATTAATAAAAATTTCCCTGCCTTCAAGGAGCTGCCATAATAATAATAATGGCATTTATTAAGCTCTTACTATGTGCAAAGCACTGTTCTAAGCACTGGGGAGGTTACAAGGTGATCGGGTTGTCCCACGGGGGGCTCCCGGTCTTCATCCCCATTTTCCAGATGAGGTCGCTGAGGCCCAGAGAAGTGAGGTGACTTGCCCAAAGCCCCCCAGCTGACAATTGGCGGAGCCTGGATTTGAACCCGTGACCTCTGACTGCAAAGCCCGCGCTCTTTCCACGGAGCCACACTGCTTCTCCGTAATATAGTTTTGACGCCTCTGTCTCCCCTTCTAGACCGTCAGCTCCTTGTGGGCAGGGAATGTATCTGTCCTAGCGTTAGACTGGACTCTCCCAAGCGCTTAGTGCAATGTCCTGCACTTGGGAAGCCCTCAATAAGTACGACTGAACGAATGAAGCCTTGGACCGGAGGAGGGAGGTTCCACGGTGACAGCAAACCGGAGGATGGAAGTTCACGCTATCGTGGAAATCTGACCCCAACCCTATATCAATCAATCAATCAGTCGTATTTATTGAGCGCTTACTGTGTGCAGAGCGCTGTACTAAGCGCTTGGGAAGTACAAGTTGGTAACATATAGAGACGGTCCCTACCCAACAGTGGGCTCACAGTCTATATCCCACTACATGGCCCCGCTCTTGTTCCTTCCCCAACCGCCACCTTCAACCGTTGGCTCTCCAATGGCTTCTCCAATGGGAGAAGCAGCGTGGCTCAGTGGAAAGAGCCCGGGCTTTTGGAGTCACAGGTCACGGGTTCAAATCCCGCCTCCGCCGATTGTCAACTGGGTGACTTCAGGCGAGTCGCTCCACTTCCCTGGCCCTCAGTTCCCTCATCTGTCAAATGGGGGTTAAGACTGTATATATGTATATATGTCCGTACATATTTATTACTCTTTATTTATTTTACTTGTACATATCTATTCTATTTATTTTATTTTGTTAGTATGTTTGGTTTTGTTCTCTGTCTCCCCCTTTTAGACTGTGAGCCCACTGTTGGGTAGGGACTGTCTCTAGATGTTGCCAATTTGTACTTCCCAAGAGCTTAGTACAGTGCTCTGCACATAGTAAGCGCTCAATAAATACGATTGATGATGATGATGACTGTGAGCCCCCTGTGGGACAACCTGACTTCCCCAGCTACTTTGCACATAGTAAGCGCTTAATAAATGCCATTATTATTATTATTATTGTTCCCCACTGCTTTCAGACACCCTCATGTCTCCCCCTCCCCTAAAAAAACCCTCCCTTCACCCCTCCGGCTCCCTCTGGTTACCCATCTCCCTCCGACCCTTCCTCTTCAAACTCCTCCGTCTACACCCGCAGTCTCCATGTCCTCTCCTCCGATTCTCTCCTCAACCCTCTCCAATATGGCTTCGCTCCAAAGAAACCTCCCTCTCCGAGGTCACCGAGGATCTCCTTCGTGCCCAATCCAAAGGCCTCTCCTCCATCCCAATCCTCCTCCATCCCTCAGCTGCCTCAGACACTGCGGACCACCCACTTCTCCTGGAAACGTCAGCCAACCTCGGCTTCGCTGACACCATCCTCTCCTGGTTCTCCTCTTGTCTCTCCGGCCACTGGTTCTCCATCTCTTTTGGGGGGCTCCTCCTCTGCCTCCCACCCCCTAACCCCGAGCTCATGGTTCACTTCTGGGTCCCCTCCTCTTCTCCATCTCCAGCCGCACTCTTGGAGAACTCCTCATTCCCCCCCCCAAGGCTTCAACTCCCGCCTCTCTGCAGCTGATTCCCAAATCTCCCTCTCCGGCCCTGATCTCTCTCCCGCTCTGCGGCTTCACATCTCCTCCCACCCTCAGGATGTCTCTGCTTGGATGTCCCGCCGACACCTCAAACTAAACATATCCACAACTGAACTCCTCCTCTTCCCACCAAACCCTGTCCTCCCCCTGGCTTTCCCTTCACTGTAGACAACAGCACTCTCCTCCCTACCTCACAAAGCCAGTAACCTTGGCGTTGTCCTGGACCCATCTCTCTCATTCCATCCATGTATTTAATCTGTCACCAAATCCTGTCCGTTCTGCCTTTATTACGCTGCTAAAATACGCCCCTTCCTCTCCATCTAAACTGCTCCCAAATTAATCCAATCCCTTCTCCTCTCCTGCCCTGATAATAATAATAATGATGGTATTTGTTAAGCGCTTACTATGTGCAAAATCTCAAAAATCTCCAGTGGCTACCAGTCAATCTGCACATCAGGCAGAAACTCCTCCCCCTGGGCTTCCAGGCTGTCCATCTCCTCGCCCCCTCCTACCTCACCTCCCTTCTGTCCTTCTCCAGCCCAGCCCACACCCTCCGCTCCTCTGCCACCGCTAATCTCCTCACCATACCTCGCTCTCGCCTGTCCCGCCATCGACCCCCGGCCCCCGTCCTCCCCCGGGCCCGGAATGCCCCCAATCCCTCTGCCCATCCGCCAAGCTCGCTCTCTTCCTCCCTTCAAGGCCCTACTGAGAGCGCACCTCCTCCAGGAGGCCTTCCCACACTCAGCCCCTTCCTTCCTCTCCCCCTCGTCCCCCTCTCCATCCCCCCATCTTACCTCCTTCCCTTCCCCACAGCACCTGTATATATGTATATATGTTTGTATATATTTATTACTCTATTTATGTATTTATTTATTTTACTTGTACCTATCTATTCTATTTATTTTATTTTGTTAGTATGTTTGGTCTTGTTCTCCGTCTCCCCCTTTTAGACTGTGAGCCCACTGTTGGGTAGGGACCGTCTCTATATGTTGCCAATTTGTACTTCCCAAGCGCTTAGTACAGTGCTCTGCACATAGTAAGCGCTCAATAAATACGATTGATGATGATGATGATGATGATGTGCAAAGCACTGTTTGTTCTAAGCGCTGGGGAGATACAGGGTGATCAGGTTGTCCCACGTGGGGCTCACAGTCTTAATACCCATTTTACAGATGGGGGAACTGAGGCCCGGAGAAGTGACTTGCCCAAAGTCACCCAGCGGACAGTTGGCGGAGCCGGGATTTGAACCCACGCCCTCTGACTCCAAAGCCCGGGCTCTTTCCACTGAGCCACGCTGCTTCCCCGATGACTGTATCAGTCTCCTTTCTCCCATCTCTCCCGTCTCCAGTCCAGATTTCCGTCTGCTGCCCGGGTCATTTTTCTACAAAGGCGTTCAGGCCGCGTCTCCGACTCACTTCTGCAGCCAACAGAAACTCACCACCATCGGTTTTAAAGCCCTCAATCCCCTCGCCCCCTCCTACCTCACTTTGCGAGTCGTCTACTCCAGTCCAGCCCAGACACTTGGCTCCCGTCACGCCAACCTTTTCCCCTGGGCCTCCATCCCACCCATGTCGCCGCCGATCCCTGGCCCACAATCAATCAATCAATCGTATTTATTGAGCGCTTACTATGTGCAGAGCACCGTACTAAGCGCTTGGGCCCACAAGGCCCTCCCTCTTCATATCCCACAGACAAGGACTCGCCCTCATCATCATCAATTGTATTTATTGAGCGCTTACTGTGTGCAGAGCGCTGGACTAAGCGCTTGGGAAGTCCAAGTTGGCAACACATAGAGACGGTCCCTACCCAACAGTGGGCTCACAGTCTAGAAGGGGGAGACAGAGAACAAAACCAAACAGACTAACAAAATAAAATAAATAGAATAGATATGTACAAGTAAAATAAATAGAGTAATAAATATGTACAAACATATATCCAGGTGCTGTTGGGAAGGGAAGGAGGTAAGATGGGGGGGATGGAGAGGGGGATGAGGGGGAGAGGAAGGAAGGGGCTGAGTGTGGGAAGGCCTCCTGGAGGAGGTGAGCTCTCAGTAGGGCCTTGAAGGGAGGAAGAGAGCGAGCTTGGCGGACGGGCAGAGGGATTGGGGGCATTCAAAGCCTTATTGAAGGCCCATCTCCTCCTCCAAGAGGCCTTCCCTGACTGCACCCTCCTTTCCTTTTCTCCCACTCCCTTCTGCATCGCCCTGGTACGCGGATTTATTCCCTTTATTTCTCCCTCCTTCAGGCCTACAGATCTTATGTCCAGATCCCTGTCTGCTCATCAGTTCCTTCCCGAGTGTGTCTTCTCCCACCCTCGGTGGTCTCCTGCCCCCTCCTCACCCACGAGGTACCTCCCCCAGCCTCAGCCTGCCCCTGGGGTCCTCCCCCTCCCCACCCCACCCCCGCCTTACCGCCTTCCCCTCCCCACACCACCTGTATATACACACCACCTGCATGACTTTGGGCAAGTCACTTAACTTCTCTGTGCCTCAGTTACTTCATCTGTAAAATGGGGATGAAGACTGTGAGCCCAATCGTGGGACAACCTGATCACCTTGTAACCTCCCCAGTGCTTAGAACAGTGCTTTGCACATAGTAAGCGCTTAATAAATGCCATTATTATTATTATTATTATATATGTATATATGTTTGTACGGATTTATTACTCTTACTTGTACATATTTATTCTATTTATTTTATTTGGTTAATATGTTTTGTTTTGTTGTCTGTCTCCCCCTTCTAGACTGTGAGCGCGCTGTTGGGTAGGGACCATCTCTATAATGTTGCCAACTTGTACTTCCCAAGCGCTTAGTCCAGTGCTCTGCACACAGTAAGCGCTCAATAAATGCGATTGAATGAATGAATGAATTACTCTATTAATTTTACTTGTATATATTTATTCTATTTATTTTATTTCTTTAATATGTTTTGTTTTGCTGTCTGTCTCCCCCTTCTAGACTGTGAGCCCGCTGTTGGGGAGGGACCGTCTCTATAATGTTGCCAACTTGTACTTCCCAAGCGCTTAGTCCAGTGCTCTGCACACAGTAAGCGCTCAATAAATGCGATTGAATGAATGAATGAATTACTCTATTAATTTTACTTGTATATATTTATTCTATTTATTTTATTTCTTTAATATGTTTTGTTTTGTCGTCGTCTGTCTCCCCCTTCTAGACTGTGAGCACGCTGTTGGGGAGGGGCCATCTCTATAATGTTGCCAACTTGTACTTCCCAAGCGTTTAGTGCAGTGCTCTGCACACAGTAAGCGCTCAATATATACGATTGAATGAATGAATTACTCTATTTTACTTGTATTTATTTTATTTCGTTAATATGTTTTGTTTTGTTGTCTGTCTCCCCCTTCTAGACTGTGAGCCCACTGTTGGGTAGGGACCATCTCTATAATGTTGCCAACTTGTACTTCCCAAGCGCTTAGTCCAGTGCTCTGCACACAGTAAGCGCTCACTAAATACGATTGAATGAATGAATTACTCTATTTTACTTGTACATATTTATTCTATTTATTTTATTTCGTTAATATGTTTTGTTTTGTCGTCTGTCTCCCCCTTCTAGACTGTGAGCCCGCTGTTGGGTAGGGACCATCTCTATAATGTTGCCGACTTGTACTTCCCAAGCGCTTAGTCCAGTGCTCTGCGCCCAGTAAGCGCTCAATAAATACGATTGAATGAATGAATGAATTTATTTATTTTACTTGTATATATTTGTTCTATTTATTTTATTTTGTTAATATGTTTTGTTTTGTTGTCTGTCTCCCCCTTCTAGACTGTGAGCCCGCTGTTGGGGAGGGACCGTCTCTATATGTTACCGACTTGTACTTCCCAGGAGCTTAGTCCAGTGCTCTGCACACGGTAAGCGCTCAATAAATACGATTGAATGAATGAGTGAATGAATTACTCTATTTATTTTACTTGTACATATTTATTCTATTTATTTTATTTCGTTAATATGTTTTGTTTTGTCGCCTGTCTCCCCCTTCTAGACTGTGAGCCCGCTGTTGGGGAGGGACCATCTCTATAATGTTGCCAACTTGTACTTCCCAAGCGCTTAGTCCAGTGCTCTGCACACAGTAAGCGCTCGATAAATACGATTGAATGAATGAACAAGAGGAGATTTTAGTGTTACAGCGTGGCCTGGGAGTCCGAGGACCTGGGTTCTAATCGCGGCCCTGCCACTTGTCTGCTGTGTGACCTTCATCATCATCATCATCAATCGTATTAATTGAGCGCTTACTGTGTGCAGAGCACTGTACTAAGCGCTTGGGAAGTCCAAGTTGGCAACATCTAGAGACAGTCCCTACCCAACAGTGGGCTCACAGTCTAAAAGACTTGGTCAAGTCACTTCATTTATTGTGCCTCAGTTCCCCCCCCTCTGCCAAATGGGGATTCAATCCCTGTTCTCCGTAGTCCCGGAGCCCCATAAGGGATTGCATCCGCCCTGATTAACTTGTATCTCCCCGAGCGCTTAGTCCAGTGCTTGGCACATAGTAAGCGCTTGAAAATATCACTCAAGTTTAACCCCTGGCTTTCCACCCCCTCTCCCTACCCCCGTTCCGGACGGATAGCAGGAGGGACTGGGGAATTTAGGGAGAGGGACAACAACCTGGAGGATTCAGCCCTGCCCCTTCTCCACCCCTTGGAAAAGAGGGCTGGGGGGGGACCCCCAAATTGGGGGGGGGGGAGAGAATCTGATCCACCACCGAGGAAAAACTGGAGGGGGTAAGGGGGGCTTCATCTGCGATTTGGGGACAACTGCACCCCTTTCTCTTTGCCATCTCCATGTCTGGGGTCTAGTGGGGTCTTCAGGGACCCCCCCAAATGGACGGGGTGGGGGCTCCCTAACTCCTGGGACGAGGGGGAAGGTTTGGGGGTTGGGAGAGTCGGGTTATCCGGGGGGATGGAGGAGGGGGGGGAGGCTGGGAAAATGAGGGGAAAGGGCTTGGGTGGGAGGAGAAGTGGAGGAGGAGGAGGAGGGTGGGGAGGAGAAGGGGGAGGAAGAGGAAGACAAGAAGAAGTAGGAGAAGGAAGAGGAGGAGGAGGGAGAAGAGGAAGAGGGAGGGGAGGAGAAGGGGGAGGAAGAGGAAGAGAAAAAGGAGGAGGAGGACAAGGAGGAAGAGGAAAAGGAAGAGGAGGAGGGGGAGGAAGAGGAAGACAAGAAGTAGGACGAGGAGAAGGAAAAGGAGGAGGCTGAAGAAGAGGAGGAGGGGCAGGAGGAGGGAGAAGAGAAGGAGGAGGAGGGAGGGGAGGAGAAGGGGGAGGAAGAAGAAGACAAGAAGTAGGGGGACGAGGAAAAGGGGGAGGAGAAGGGGGAGGAAGAAGAAGACAAGAAGTAGGGGGACGAGGAAAAGGAAGAGGAGGAGGGGGAGGAAGAGGAAGACAAGAAGTAGGACGAGGAGAAGGAAGAGGAGGAGGCTGAAGACGAGGAGGAGGGGCAGGAGGAGGGAGAAGAGAAGGAGGAGGAGGGAGGGGAGGAGAAGGGGGAGGAAGAAGAAGACAAGAAGTAGGGGGACGGGGAGAAGGAAGAGGAGGAGGTTGAAGAAGAAGAGGAGGGAGAAGAGAAGGGGAGGAGAAGGGGGAGGAAGAGGAAGACAAGACGTAGGAGGACGAGGAGAAGGAAGAGGAGGAAGTTGAAGAAGAGGAGCGGGGAGAAGAGGAAGAGGGAGGGGAGGAGAAGGGGGAGGAAGAGGAAGAAAAGGAGGAGGAGGAGGAAGACGGAGAAGGAGGAGGAAGACGGAGAAGGAGGAGGAGGAGGAGGGGGAAAGATGACTGGGGAGAAGGCGGGTGCCGGGGGGAGGTAGGAGAGGGAAGGGAGGTTGGGGGAGCAGGGGGTCGGGGCAGGGACGGACGGAGGGAGAGAGAGAGGGGGAGAGAGAGAGCAGGCGGAGGGTCTTCCTCCCACACCCTCCCCCTCTGACCCGCTCCCCGGCTCCCGGGGGCGGGGGGGGGGGGCGGAAGGGAGGGGGACGGAGGAGGAGGCAGAGGGGAACGGGAGGAGGAGGAAGGGAGAGGGAGGGAGAGAAGGAAGAGAGGGAGGAGGCGGAGGAGTAAGAGAGGGAGGGAAGGAGGAGGAGGAGGGAGGGGGCAGAGGGGAAGGGGAGGAGGAGGAAGAAGAAGAGAGGGAGGGAAGGAAGAGGTGGAGGAAGAGAGGGAGGGAAGGAGGAGGAAGGGAGGGGCAGAGGGGAAGAGGAGGAGGAGGAGAAGGAAGAAGAAGAATAGAGGGAGGGAAGGAGGAGGAGGGAGGGGGCAGAGGGGAAGGGGAGAAGGAGAATAGAGGGAGGAAAGGAGGAGGAGGGAGGGGGCAGAGGGGAAGGGGAGGAGGAGGAGGAAGAAGAGAAGGAGGGGAGGAGGGGGGCAGAAGGGGAGGAGAAGGAGGAAGAATAGAGGGAGGAAAGGAGGAGGAGGGAGGGGGCAGAGGGGAAGGGGAGGAGGAGGAGGAAGAAGAAGAAGAGAGGGAGGGGAGGGGGAGGCGGGAGGAGGCAGAGGGGAAGGGCAGGGGAGGAGGAGGAGGAGGAGGAGCTCCCTGGCTCCATCCATCCGTTCCTCTCTCCCTCCTCCCGGCCCCCGGAAGTCTCTCCCCGCGCCCCCCGCCCCCCATCCGTCCGCCCCCCATCCTCCTCCTCCTCCTCCCCCGGCCGGTCCCCATCCCATGGCGGCGCAGTCGGACGGGGGGTGCCCGGGGGCGGGGGCGGGGGCGGGCCCCCCCCGGCCCCGCTACGGCCTTCGGGACTGCTGCTGGGGCCTCTGCGCCCTGCTCGTCTTCCTCTCCGACGGCGCCACCGACCTGTGGCTGGCGGCCGACTACTACCTGCGGGGCCGCAGGGCCTGGTTCGCCCTCACGCTGCTCTTCGTGCTGCTGCCGTCGCTCGTCGTGCAGATGCTCAGCTTCAGGTGGTTCGTCTACGACTACTCGGCGGCGGCGGCGGCGGCGGCGGCGGCGGCGCCGGGGAGGGCCCAAGGCTCCAAGGACGACGGCGGGACCGGCGGGACCGGCGGCCCCCGCGGCGGCCGCAAGGGGGCGTTCAGCACCGCGGACAGCGCGCGCGCGCCGCGCCTCCACGGCGCCCCCGGCGGCGAGGGCCGGAACGCCGGCACCAAGGACAGCGCGCCGAGGGAGCGTCTCCACGGCGCCCCCGGCGGCGGCGCTGGGGACGGCGGGCGGGCGCCGCGCCTCGACAGCGCCCCCAGGGGCGGCCCCCCCAAGGACAGCGCGCAGGCGCCGCGCCTCGACAGCGCCCCCGGCGGCGGGAGGGGCGGCCCCAAAGGCAGCGCGCAGGCGCCGCGCCTCGACAGCGCCCCCGGCGGCGGAGCAGGCGGCGCCGCCAAGGGCAGCGCGCAGGCGCCGCGCCTCGACAGCGCCCCCAGGGGCGGCCCCTCCAAGGACAGCGCGCAGGCGCCGCGCCTCGACAGCGCCCCCAGCGGCGGCCCCCCCCAAGGACAGCGCGCAGGCGCCGCGCCTCGACAGCGCCCCCGGCGGCGGAGCGGGCGGCGCCAAGGGCAGCGCGCAGGCGCCGCGCCTCGACAGCGCCCCCGGCGGCGGCGGCGGCGGCGGGAGGAGAGGCGCCAAGGACAGCGCGCAGGCGCGGCGCCTCGACAGCGCCCCCGGCGGCGGCGGCGGCGGGAGGAGCGGCGGCCAGGGCAGCGCGCAGGCGCGGCGCCTCGACAGCGCCCCCGGCGGGCTGGGCTCGGAACTGGCGGCCGGAGCCCGGGGGTCTCGCCGCAGGTGCTGTCGCCTGTGTGTTTGGGTGCTGCAGTCGCTCATTCACCTCCTGCAACTCGGACAGGTCTGGAGGTAATCCCGGTCAATCAATCAATCAATCAATCGTATTTATTGAGCGCCTACTGTGTGCAGAGCACTGTGCTAAGCGCTTGGGAAGTCCAAGCTGGCAACATAGAGAGACAGTCCCTGCCCAACAGCGGGCTCACAGTCTAGAAGGGGGAGACAGAGAACAAAACGAAACATATTAACAAAATAAAATAGGTAGAATAGATATGGACAAGTAAAATAAGTAAATAGAGTAATAAATATGTACAAACATATATACACATATACAGGTGCTGTACTGAGCGCCCACAGCGTGCAGAGCACTGGACTGAGCGCCGGGGAGAGGGCCAGAGAACCATAAACTCACGCATTCCAAGCCACAATAATAATAATGATTAATAATGATTAATTGATTATTTAACAATCAATTAATAATTATAATATATGATAATTAATAATAGTAGCAATAATATAAAAATAATATTTACAGTTCCCTCATCTGTAAAATGGGGATTAAGACTGTGAGCCCCACGTGGGACAACCTGATTGCCTTGTATCCCCCCCGCAGCGCTTAGAACAGTGCCTAGCACATAGTAAGCACCTAAAAATGCCATTAAATCAATCAATCAATCGTATTTATTGAGGGCTTACTATGTGCAGAGCACCGTACTAAGCGCTTGGGAAGTCCAAGTTGGCAACATATAGAGACAGTCCCTACCCAACAGCGGGCTCACAGTCTAGAAGGGGGAGACAGACAACAAAACAAAACATATTAACAAAATAAAATAAATAGAATAGATATGGACAAGTAAAATAAGTAGAGTAATAAATATGTACAAACATATATACAAATATACAGGTGCTGTACTGAGCGCCCACGGCGTGCACAGCACTGGACTGAGTGCCGGGGAGAGGGCCAGAGAACCATAAACTCACGCATTCCAAGCCACAATAATAATAAATACTGATTAATTATTTAATAATCAATTAATAATGATAATGATAATTAATTAATAATAATAATGATAATATAAAAATAATATTTACCGTTATCTCATCTGTAAAATGGGGATTAAGACTGTGAGCCCCACGTGGGACAACCTGATTGCCTTGTATCCCCCCCGCAGCGCTTAGAACAGTGCCTAGCACATAGTAAGCACCTAGAAATGCCATTAAAAAACAGTTCTTATCGAGCGCTCACTCAGTCACATGCATTTTTCTGGTTAGACCCAAATTTATTTATTTGTTTTACCTGTACATAGCTATTCTACTTTTTTATTTTATTTTGTTAATATGTTTTGTTTTGTTGTCTGTCTCCCCCTTCTAGACTGTGAGCCCGCTGTTGGGGAGGGACCGTCTCTATGTGTTGCCAACTTGGACTTCCCAAGCGCTTAGTACAGTGCTCTGCACACAGTAAGCGCTCAATAAATACGATGGATTGATTGATTGATAATAACGGTGCTTGTTAAGGGCTTACTATGGACCAGGCACAGCATTCCTAAGCATAACGGGGGCATTAATTAATAATAATAATATTCATTCATTCAGTCGTATTTATTGAGCGCTTACTGCGTGCAGAGCACTGGGCTAATAATGATGGTATTCGTTAAGCGCTTACTCTGTGCCAAGCACTGTTCTACAAGTGGTAATAATGGCATTTCTTAAGCGCTTGCTATGCACCAAGCATTGTTCTAATAGTAATAATGATGGCATTTATTAAGTGTTTGCTATGCGCCAAGCACTGTTCTAATAATAGTAATAATGATGGCATTTATTAAGCGCTTGCTATGTGCAAAGCACTGTTCTTAGCGCTGGGGAGGTTACAAGGTGATCCCGTTGGCCCACTGGGGGAAAGCACAATAATAATAATAATAACGGTACTTGTTAAGGGCTTACTATGGGCCAGACACAGCATTCCTAATCATAACGGTGGTATTTATTAATAATAATAAGATTCATTCACTCATTCAATCGTATTTATTGAGCGCTTACTGCGTGCAGAGCACTGGACTAATAATGATGGTATTTGTTAAGCACTTACTCTGTGCCAAGCACTGTTCTAATAGTAATAATGATGGCATTTATTAAGCTTTTGCTATGCGCCAAGCACTGTTCTAATAATAGTAATAATGATGGCATTTATTAAGCGCTTGCTATGCACCAAGCACTGTTCTAATAGTAATAGTGATGGCATTTATTAAGCGCTTGCTATGCGCCAAGCACTGTTCTAATAGTAATAGTGATGGCATTTATTAAGCGCTTGCTATGCGCCAAGCACTGTTCTAATAGTAATAATGATGGCATTTATTAAGCGCTTGCTATGTGCCAAGCACTGTTCTAAGCGCTGAGGAGGTTATAAGGTGATCGCGTTGGCCCACTGGGGGTAAGCACAATAATAATAATAACGGTATTTGTTAAGGGCTTACTATGGGCCAGGCACAGCATTCCTAATAATAACGGTGGTATTTATGAATAATAATAATATTCATTCATTCATTCAATTGTATTTATTGAGCGCTTACTGTGTGCAGAGCACTGGACTAATAATGATGGTATTGGTTAAGCGCTTACTCTGTGCCAAGCACTGTTCTACTAGTAATAATGATGGCATTTCTTAAGCGCTTGCTATGCGCCAAGCACTGTTCTAATAGTAATAGTGATGGCATTTATTAAGCGCTTGCTATGCGCCAAGTACTGTTCTAATAGTAATAATGATGGCATTTATTAAGCGCTTGCTATGTGCAAAGCACTGTTCTAAGCGCTGGGGAGGTTACAAGGTGATCGCGTTGGCCCACTGGGGGTAAGCACAATAATAATAATAACGGTACTTGTTAAGGGCTTACTATGGGCCAGGCACAGCATTCCTAATCATAACGGTGGTGTTTATTAATGATAATAATAATATTCATTCATTCAATCGTATTTATTGAGTGCTTACTGCATGCAGAGCACTGGGCTAGTAATGATGGTATTTGTTAAGCGCTTACTCTGTGCCAAGCACTGTTCTACTTGTGTAATAATGGCATTTCTTAAGCACTTGCTATGCGCCATACACTGTTCTAATAGTAATAATGACGGCATTTATTAAGCGCTTGCTATGCGCCAAGCACTGTTCTAATAGTAATAATGATGGCATTTATTAAGCGCTTGCTATGTGCAAAGCACTGTTCTAAGCGCTGGGGAGGTTACAAGGTGATCGCGTTGGCCCACTGGGGGTAAGCACAATAATAATAATAATAACGGTACTTGTTAAGGGCTTACTATGGGCCAGGCACAGCATTCCTAATCATAACGGTGGTATTTATTAATGATAATAATAATATTCATTCAATCGTATTTATTGAGCACTTACTGCGTGCAGAGCACTGGGCTAATAATGATGGTATTCGTTAAGCGCTTACTCTGTGCCAAGCACTGTTCTAGTAGTAGTAATAATGGCATTTCTTAAGTGCTTGATATGTGCCAAGCACTGTTCTAATAGTAATAATGATGGTATTTATTAAGCGCTTGCTATGTGCCAAGCACTGTTCTAATAGTAATAGTGATGGCATTTATTAAGCGCTTGCTATGTGCAAAGCACTGTTCTAAGCGCTGGGGAGGTTACAAGATGATCGCGTTGTCCCACAGGGGGCTCGCAGTCTTCATCCCCATTTTGCTGATGAGGGAACCATAATAATAATAATAATAATAACGGTACTTGTTAAGGGCTTACTATGGGCCAGGCACGGCATTCCTAATCATAACGGTGGTATTTATTAATAATAATAAGATTCATTCATTCATTCAGTCATTTTTATTGAGCGCTTACTGTGTGCAGAGCACTGGGCTAATAATGATGGTATTTGTTAAGCGCTTACTCTGTGCCAAGCACTGTTCTAATAGTAATCATCATCAATCGTATTTATTGAGAACTTACTATGTGCAGAGCACTGTACTAAGCACTTGGGTAGTACAAATTGGCAACATTAGAGACAGTCCCTACCCTACAGTGGGCTCACAGTCTAAAAGGGGGAGACAGAGAACAAAACCAAACATACTAACAAAATAAAATAAATAGAATACAGATGTACAAGTAAAATAAATAAATAAATAAATAGAGTAATAAATATGTACAAACATATATACATATATACAGGTCCTGTGGGGAAGGGAAGGAGGTAAGGCGGGGAGGAGGGAGAGGGGGACTAGGGGGAGAGGAAAGAAGGGGCTCAGTCTGGGAAGGCCTCCTAGTAATAATGGCTTACACAGTAAGAGCTCAATAAATAGGATTGATTGATTGATTGATGTGGCGGAGCCGGGATTCAAACCCATGACCACTGACTCCAAAGCCCGGACTCTTTCCACTGAGCCAGGCTGGGTTCTAATCCTGGCTCCACCACTTCATTCGTTCATCCATTCATTCAATCGTATTTATTGAGCGCTTACTGTGTGCAGAGCACTGTCCTAAGCGCTTGGGAAGTACAAGTTGGCAACATATAGAGACGGTCCCTACCCAACAGTGGGCTCATCATATTTGTTGAGTGCTCACTGTGTGCAGAGCACTGTACTAAGCGCTTGGGAAGTCCAAGTTGGCAACATATAGAGACGGTCCCTACCCAACACTGGGCTCACCGTATTTGTTGAGCGCTTACTGTGTGCAGAGCACTGTACTAAGCGCTTGGGAAGTACAAGTTGGCAATATATAGAGACGGTCCCTACCCAACAGTGGGCTCATCGTATTTATTGAGCGCTTACTGTGTGCAGAGCACTGTACTAAGCGCTTGGGAAGTACAAGTTGGCAATATATAGAGACGGTCCCTACCCAACAGTGGGCTCACCGTATTTGTTGAGCGCTTACTGTGTGCAGAGCACTGTACTAAGCGCTTGGGAAGTACAAGTTGGCAATATATACAGACGGTCCCAACCCAACAGTGGGCTCATCATATTTATTGAGCGCTTACTGTGTGCAGAGCACTGTACTAAGTGCTTGGGAAGTACAAGTTGGCAATCTATAGAGACGGTCCCTACCCAACAGTGGGCTCACCGTATTTGTTGAGCGCTTACTGTGTGCAGAGCACTGTACTAAGCGCTTGGGAAGTACAAGTTGGCAATATATAGAGACGGTTCCAACCCAACAGTGGGCTCATCATATTTATTGAGCACTTACTGTGTGCAGAGCACTGTACTAAGCGCTTGGGAAGTCCAAGTTGGCAACATCTAGAGACGGTCCCTACCCAACAGCGGGCTCACAGTCTAGAAGGGGGAGACAGACAACAAAACAAAACATATTAACAATATCAGCGGTATTTATTGAGCACTCACTGGATGCAGAACATTGTACTAAGTGCTCGGGAGAGCCCAGTACGACAGAATTAGCAGGCACGTTCCCTCCCTAATGATGATGGTTTTTGTTAAGCGCTTACTATGTGCCAAGCACCGTTCTAAGCGCTGGGGAGGTTACAAGGTGATCAGGTTGTCCCACGTGGGGCTCACAGTCTTCATCCCCATTTTGCAGATGAGGGAACTGAGGCCCAGAGAAGTGAAATGACTTGCCCAAAGTCACCCAGCTGACAGGTGGTGGAGGCGGGATTCGAACCCACGACCTCTGACTCCAAAGCCCGGGCTCTTTCCACTGAGCCGTGCTGCGCCTTAATCTAGGCGGTCTCCAATCGATCGATCAATCCGTCGTATTTGTTGAACAGTTACTGCATGAAGAGCGCTGGACTGAGCGCTTGGGAGCGTCCAGTACAACAGACCTAATAGACACGGTCCCTGCCAACAATAAGCTGGCAACCCCCCACCCACCCACCCAAATACACACACACACACACACACACACAAATACACAAACATCATCATCATCATTCGTATTTATTGAGCGCTTACTGTGTGCAGAGCACTGTACTAAGCGCTTGGGAGTCCAAGTCGGCAACATATACAGTCCCTACCCAATAGTGGGCTCACACACCTGAAAGAGAAAGAGGTTGCATTGGGTGTTGCCAACTTGTAACAATAATAATAATAATGGCATTTGTTAAGCGCTTACTATGTGCAAAGCACTGTTCTAAGCGCTGGGTACTTCCCAAGCGCTCAGTACAGTGCCCTGCACACAGTAAGCGCTCAATAAATACGATTGAATGAGTGAATTGGGTGATTGCCTTGCCTTAAGGCAGGTGAATCAGGAGCAGAGCCGCAGCCAGAATTCCTGGTTGAGGTTTTCTAGGAATTGTCTCTCCTCGGCTGCCGCTTCTTTTCCTGCTCCGGGATTCCCAAGCCATTCCGCTCGGGGAACAATCCCAAATCTGGGAAGCAGAGAGGCACCGGCGGAAAGAGCCCGGGGCTATGTACTTGTACTTCCCAAGCGCTTAGTACAGTGCTCTGCACACAGTGAGCGCTCAATAAATACGATTGATGATGATAATGATGAGTCGGAGGATTGGGTTCTCCTCTCCGCCACTTGTCTGCTGTGGGACCTCGGGCCTGTCACTTCACCTCTCTGGGCCTCAGTTCCCTCATCTGTCAAATGGGGGTTCATTCAATCAATCAATCAATCAATCAATCGTATTTATTGAGCGCTTACTGTGTGCAGAGCACTGGACTAAGCGCTTGGGAAGTCCAAGTTGGCAACCTCGAGAGACGGTCCCTACCCAACGGCGGGCTCACAGTCTAAAAGGGGGAGACGGAGAACAAAACCAAACACACTAACAAAATAAAATAAATAGAATAGATAGGTACAAGTAAAATAAATAAATACACAACTAGAGTAATAAATATGTACAAACATATATACATATATACAGGTGCTGTGGGGAAGGGAAGGAGGTAAGATGGGGGGATCGAGAGGGGGACGCATCGTATTTATTCCATTCCATTCCATTCAGTCGTATTTATTGAGCGCTTACTGTGTGCAGAGCACTGTACTAAGCGCTTGGGAAGTACAAGTTGGCAACATAGAGAGATGGTCCCTACCCAACAGTGGGCTCACAGTCTAGGAGTTCAACCCCTGTTCTCCCTCCTATTTGAGAAGCAGCGTGGCTCAGTGGAAAGAGCCCGGGCTTTGGAGTCGTAGGTCATGGGTTCGAATCCAGACCCCGCCACTTGTCAGCTGGGTGACTTTGGGCAAGTCACTTCACTTCTCTGGGCCTCAGTTCCCTCATCTGGAAAGTGGGGACGAAGACTGGGAGCCCCACGGGGGACAACCTGATCACCTTGTATCCCCCCCCCAGTGCTTAGAACAGTGCTTGGCACATAGTAAGCGCTTAACAAATGCCATTATTATTATTATTATTATTAGGTTGCACCGCTTCTTCTGCCAATTGGGGGTTGGGACTGGATTGTCTGATTGGCTAACGGAGGTCGAGGTGGAGATCTCTCATTGGCTCAGAGGTCATGGGTTCAAATCCCGGCTCTGCCAACTGTCAGCTGTGTGACTCTGGGCAAGTCATTTCACTTCTCTTGTGCCTCAGTTACCTCATCTGTAAAATGGGGATGAAAACTGAGAGCCCCCACCATGGGACAACCTGATCACCTTGTAACCTCCCCAGCGGCTACAATAGTGCTTGGCACATAGTAAGCACTTAATAAATGCTATTATTATTATTATTATCATTATTAATAACAAATACTATCAATCAATCAATCGTATTTATTGAGCGCTTACTGTGTGCAGAGCACTGTACTAAGCGCTTGGGAAGTCCAAGTTGGCAACATATAGAGACGGTCCCTACCCAACAGTGGGCTCACAGTCTAAAAATACTACTACTACTACTACTAATAATAATGTTGGCATTTGTTAAGTGCTTAATATGTGCAAAGCACTGTTCTAAGCGCTGGGGGGGGGGATACAAAGTGATCAGGTTGTCCCATGTGGGGTTCACAGCCTTAATCCCCATTTTACAGATGAGGTAACTGAGGCTCAGAGAAGTGAAGTGACTTGCCCAAGGTCACACAGCAGACATGTGGCGGAGTCGGGATTCAAACTCATGACCTCTGACTCCAAAGCCCGGGCTCTTTCCACTGAGCCGCGGCATAATTATTATTATTATTATCATTATTATTATTATTATTATTATTATTATTACTGGCTGGGGCTGGTTTAGGAGGTTGGACTGGGTCATCTCATTGGTTAATGAGGTTAGGGTTGAGTCCTCTGATTGGTTAAGGGAGTTGGGCTGGTTTATCTCCATTGGTTAATGGGGTTGGCTTCTCTGTTGGTTAACGGTTTTGGAGCTGGGCTCTCATTGGTTGAGTGGGGTTGGGTGGGGTTGTCCCATTGGTTCCTGGATTTGGGGCTGGGTTGTTTCATTGGTTCATTCATCCATTCAGTCGTATTTATTGAGCGCTTACTGTGTGCAGAGCACTGGACTAAGCGCTTGGGAAGTACAAGTCGGCAACATCTGGAGACGGTCCCTACCCAACAGTGGGCTCACAGTCTAGAAGTTCAGTCATCCATTCAGTTGTATTTATTGAGCACTTACTGTGTGCAGAGCACTGTACTAAGCGCTTGGGAAGTCCAAGTCGGCATCATCTAGTGACGGTCCCTACCCAACAGTGGGCTCACAGTCTAGAAGTTCAGTCATCTATTCAATCTATTTATTGAGCGCTTACTGTGTGCAGAGCACTGTGCTAAGCGCTTGGGAAGTCCAAGTCGGCAACATCTAGAGACGGTCCCTACCCAACAGTGGGCTCACAGTCGAGAAGTTCAGTCATCCATTCAATCGTACTTATTGAGCGCTTCCTGTGTGCAGAGCACTGAACTAAGCGCTTGGGAAGTCCAAGTCGGCAACATCTAGAGACGGTCCCTACCCAACAGCGGGCTCACAGTCTAGAAGTTCATTCATCCATTCAATCATATTTATTGATTATTTACTGTCAGCTGTGTGGCTTTGGGCAAGTCACTTCACTTCTCTGGGCCTCAGTTCCCTCTTCTGTAAAATGGGGATCAAAACTGTGAGCCCCCCGTGGGACAACCTAATTACCTTGTAATCTCCCCAGCGCTTAGAACAGTGCTTTGCACACAGTAAGTGCTTAACAAATACCATTATTATTATTATTATTATTATTATTGAGCGCTTACTGTGTGCAGAGCACTGTACTAAGCGCTTGGGAAGTACAAATTGGCAACATATAGAGATGGTCCCTACCCAACAGAGGGCTCACAGTCTAGAAGGGGGAGACAGACAACAAAATGAAACATGTGGACAGGCGTCAAGTCATCAGAACAAATAGAATTAAGGCTAAATGCACATGTTAAGCACTTACTATGTGCCAGGCACTATTCTTTAAGCGCTGGGGTAGAGACAAGCTAATTCAATCGTATTTATTGAGCACTTACTGTGTGCAGAGCACTGTACTAAGCGCTTGGGAAGTCCAAGTCAGCAACATCTAGAGACGGTCCCTACCCAACAGTGTGCTCACAGTCTAGAAGTTCATTCATCCATTCAGTCGTATTTATTGAGCACTTACTGTGTGCAGAGCACTGGACTAAGCGCTTGGGAAGTACAAGTTATTACAACATATTAACAAAATAAAATAAATAGAATAGTAAATATGTACAAGTAAAATAAATAGAGTAATAAATCTGTGCAAACATATATACATATATACATATATAGAGAAGCAGCGTGGCTCAGTGGAAAGAGCACGGGCTTTGGAGTCAGAGGTCGTGGGTTCAAATCCCTTTGGGCAAGTCACTTTACTTCTCTGGGCCTCAGTTCCCTCATCTGTAGAATGGGGATGAAGACTGTGAGCCCCACGTGGGACAACCTGATCACCTTGTACCTACCCCAGCGCTTAGAACAGTGCTTTGCACATAGTAAGCGCTTAACAAATACCAACGTTATTATTATTATTATTATTATTATTATTATTATTATTATATCCAGGTGCTGTGGGGAGGGGAAGGAGGTAAGGCAGGGGTATGGGGAGGGGGAGAGGAAGAAGGGGGCTCAGTCTTTGTACTTCCCAAGCGCTTAGTCCAGTGCTCTGCACACAGTAAGCGCTCAATAAATACGATTGAATGAATTAATGAAGGCCTAAAGGTTAAAGGGGTTAGACTTGGATTAGTTTATTGATTAACGATTGGATTTAGCTCATTGGTTAAGAGGTTTGAGGCCGTGTTAGCTCATTCACTAAAGGGGTCGGACTCGGGTTAGCTCATTGGATAAGTAGTTTGGGACTGGAGCATAGTAAGCGCTTAAATACCTTTTTTTTCAAAAAAGATACCATTATTATTATTGTAACTCCAAATTGCCTTTGTTACAAGGCGATCAAGTTGTCCCACGGGGGGCTCCCAGTCTTCATCCCCATTTTCCAGATGAGGTCACCGAGGCCCAGAGGAGTGAAGTGACTTGCTCCAAGTCACCCAGCTGAGCAGCGTGGCTCAGTGGAAAGAGCCCGGGCTTGGGAGTCAGAGGTCGTGGGTTCTAATCCCGGCTCCACCAATTAATAATAATAATAATAATGATGGCATTTATTAAGTGCTTATTATGTGCAAAGCACTGTACTAAGCGCTGGGGAGGTTACAAGGTGATCAGGTAGATCACCTGATAGAGAAGCAGCGCGGCTCAGTGGAAAGAGCACGGACTTTGGAGTCAGAGGGCATGGGTTCGAATCCTGGCTCTGCCACTTGTCAGCTGGGTGACTTTGGGCAAGTCACTTCACTTCTCTGGGCCTCAGTTACCTCATCTTAGCGCTTATTAGCTTCTTAGCGCTTACCTCATGTTCAGTGCTTAGAACAGTGCTTTGCACATAGTAAGCGCTTAATAAATGCCATTATTATTATAATCTGTAAAATGGGGATGAAGACTGTGAGCCCCCTGTGGGACAACCTGATCACCTTGTATCCCCCCCCCCCAGCGCTTAGAACAGTGCCTTGCACATAGCGCTTAATAAATGCCATTATTATTATTATCAGGTTGTCCCATGGTGGGGGCTCACAGCCTCAATCCCCATTTTCCAGATGAGGTCACTGAGGCCCAGAGAAGCGAAGTGACGTGCCCAAAGTCACCCAGCTGACAATTGGTGGAGTCGGGATTTGAACCCATGACCTCTGACCCCCAAAGCCCGAGCTCTTTCCACCGCGCCACGTTGCTCGGCTGGGTGACTTTGAGCAAGTCACTTCACTCCTCTGGGCCTCGGTGACCTCATCTGGAAAATGGGGATGAAGACTGGGAGCCCGCCATGGGGCAACCTGATCGCCTTGTAACCTCCCCAGGGCTTAGAATTGTGCTTGGCACATAGTAAGCGCTTAATAAATGCCATTATTATTATTATTATTATTATTATTATTACCTCAGAAGATGTGACAATCTGATCCCCTCAGGCTGGCAGTGTAGAGGGGGTCTCATTAGGGACTTTCTATTTCAGCAAGGAGACCAACCCCGGCCTAACCCCCCGGAAAAAAGCACAATTCTGAAATTCTCCATCCCCTCCTGCTGCAGAGAAGCACCCCTCTTTTCCCACTTTTCCTCGTCAAACAAGGGGAGCACAGCTCACCCCGTCCCCCCGCGGTAATGGACACGTAATGAAATTGTAATTGAACGATTAAAATCGCATTATTCGGTGACATTCGTGTCGCCTTCCATTGCCAAATGCTGGGAAGTCCTGTCCTAGAAACCCTTCGAGGAGTTGGGGAAAAGTGGAATGCATTTTAATAATAATAATGGTATTAGGTAAGTGCTTACAATGTGCTCAGCACTGTTCTAAGCGGAGGGGTCTATACAAGGTCATCAGGTTGGCCCAAGTGGGGCTCACGGTCTTCATCCCCATTTTCCAGAGGGGGGAACTGAGGCACAGAGAAGTGAAGTGGCTTGCCCAAGATCACACAGCAGACAAGTGGCCTCTCCTTTCCCCCCTCTTGAGGGCCTGGGGAGTCAGGGGAAGGGGCTAAGTGGGTTGGGGGAATAATAATAACAATAAATAATGATATTTGTTCAGTGCTTACTGTGTGCCAAGCACTGGGGTGGATAGAAGCAAAACGGGTTGGATACGTTCCCTGTCCCTCGTGGGGCTCACAGTCTCCATCCCCATTTTCCAGATGAGGGAACTGAGGCCCAGAGAAGTCAAATTACTTGCCCAAGGTCACACAGCAGGCAAGCGGCGGAGCCGGGGTGGGGATTGGGGGCTTGGAGGATGAGGGCTCTGGGGACTTGGGGGGAGGGGGGACTTTTCCTAGGGAGGGGGTGGGAGGTTTCTGGAAAGCCTGAACTTTTAAGAAAGGTTGGAAGGATGGGAAGGGAGAGAGCGGCGCGGAATCTCTGAGAGACCGACAGATGGAGGATAGAGGATGTGAGAGACACGCAGATAAACAGAGACCCAGACTCAGAGGGATGAGATGGAGAGCAACAGCAG
This sequence comes from Tachyglossus aculeatus, assembly GCF_015852505.1. Classification (NCBI taxonomy): domain Eukaryota; kingdom Metazoa; phylum Chordata; class Mammalia; order Monotremata; family Tachyglossidae; genus Tachyglossus; species Tachyglossus aculeatus. The sequence continues at coordinate 36,317,112 of NC_052073.1, forward strand.
GCCGGCAGGCGGGCAGACTGACCCGGGAGCCAAGAGACAGACCAAAACAGAAGCTAGATGAGGGAGGCAGGGAGAGGAAGAGGGTGGGGGGAGAGAGAGAGAAGAGAAGAGAAGGGGGAAACAGGGGAGAGGAAAAAGGGGGGGGGGGAGGGAGAGAGAAGGAGGGAGAGCCAGGGAGACTAAGGGAGATGGAGAGATGAGAGGGAAAAACGGGAGAGGAAAGAAGGGGGAGGAGAGAGAGCGAGAGGATGGAGAGAAGAGAGGGAAAAATAGGGGAGAGGAAAGAAGGGGGAGGAGAGAGGAGGGAGAGCGAGAGGATGGAGAGAAGAGAAGGAAAAATAGAGGAGAGGAAAGAAGGGGGAGGAGAGAGAGCGAGAGGATGGAGAGAAGAGAGGGAAAAATAGAGGAGAGGAAAGAAGGGGGAGGAGAGAGAAGGAGAGAGAGCGAGAGGATGGAGAGAAGAGGGAAAAATAGGGGAAAGGAGAGAAGGGGGAGGAGAGAGAAGGAGAGAGAGCGAGAGGTTGGAGAGAAGAGAGGGAAAAACAGGAGAGTGGAAAGAAGGGGAGGAGAGAGAGAAGGAGGGAAGGAGGAGAGCCAGGAAGGGTAAGGGAGATGGAGAGAAGAGAGGGAAAAACAGGGGAGAGGAAAGAGGGGGTAGGAAAGAGGGAGAACGAGGGGGATGGAGAAAAGAGAGGGAAAACGGGAGAGGAAAGGGGAGGAGAGAGAAGGAGGGAGAGCGGGGGGATGGAGAGAAGAGAGGGAAAACGGGAGAGGAAAGAGGGGGTAGGAGAGTGAGGGAAGGAGGGAGAGCCAGGGAGAGTAAGGGAGCTGGAGAGAAGAGAGGGGAAAAACAGGGGAGAGGAAAGAAGGGGATGAGAGAGAAGGAGGGAGAGGAGAGAGAACGAGGGGGATGGAGAGGAGAGAGGGAAAAACGGGAGGGGAAAAGAGGGAAAGAGAGAGAGAGAAGAAAGGAGAGCTAGGGAAAGTAAGGGAGATGGAGAGAAGAGAGGGAAAAACGGGAGAGGAAAGAAGGGGGAGGAGAGAGAGAAGGAGGGAAGAAGGGCGAGCCAGGGAGGGCGAAGGAGATGGAGAGAAGAGAGGGAAAAAGAGACGAAAGAGGGCGAGGGGAGAGAGAATGGGGGGAAGGAGAGAGAGCGAGGGGGAGAGAAGAAAGGGAAAAACGGGAGAGGAGATGGGGGAGGAGAGAGAGCGAGGGGGAGAGAAGAAAGGGAAAAACGGGAGAGGAGATGGGGAGGAGAGAGAGAAAAAGAAAGGAGACGGGAGGCGAGAAGGAGCGAGAGAGGGGAGCGGGAGAAAGAGAGAAGAGGGAGGAGGGAGAAAAAGAGAGGGAAAAGGAGGGAAGAAGGGAAAGGAAGGGGAGGAGGGGGGGAGAAGAAAGAAGGAGAAGGAAGGAGGGAGAGAGAGGAAGGAAGGGGGAGAGATAGAGGATGAGGGAGGGAGGAGAGGAGGGAAGGAGAGGGGAAAAGGGAAGGATGGAGGAAGAGAAAGGGAAGAAAGGAGAGAGAGAAGAGAGAGGTGGGAGAAAAAGAGAGGGAAAAGGAGGGAAGAAGGGAAAGAGAAGGGGAGGAGAGGGGGAGAAGAGAGAAGGAGAAGGAAGGAGGGAGAGAGAGAGGAAGGAAGGGGGAGAGAGAGAGGAAGAAGGAGGGAGGGAGGAGAGGAGGGAAGGAGGGGGGAAAGGGAAGGATGGAGGAAGAGAAAGGGAAGAAAGGAGGGAGAGAGAGAGAGAGAGAGAGAGAGAGAGAGAGAGAGAGAGAGAGAGAGAGAAGGAAAAAGAGGCGTAGTCGTAGAAGCAGCATAAAGCAGCAGGACCTAGCGGAAAGAACCTGGGCCTGGGAAGAAACTGAGGCCCAAAAAAGTGAAGTGACTTGCCCATCACCATCACCAACATCACCAAAACAAAACATATTCACAATCAATCAATCAATCGTGTTTATTGAGTGCTTACTGTGTGCAGAGCACTGGACTAAGCGCTTGGGAAGTCCAAGTCGGCAACGTATAGAGACGGTGTCTACCCAACAGTGGGCTCACAGTCTAGAAGGGGGAGACAGAGAACAAAACAAAACATATTCACAATCAATCAATTGTATTTATTGAGCGCTTACTGTGTGCAGAGCACTGGACTAATCAATCAATCATTCAATCGTATTTATTGAGCGCTTCCTGTGTGCAGAGCACTGTACTAAGCGCTTGGGAAGTCCAAGTTGGCAACATATAGAGACAGTCCCTACCCAACAGTGGGCTCACAGTCTCAAAGGTGGTCTCACAGTCTAAAAGAGATGGGAAAGAGATGGGAAAGGAGGAGGAAAGGAGAAGGGAAAGGAAGAGGGAAGGAGATGGGAAAGGAGGAAGGAAGGAGAAAGGAAAGGAGGAGGGAAGGAGATGGGGAAGGAGGAGGAAAGGAGAAGGGAAGGAGATGGGGAAGGAGAATCAATCAATCAATCAATCAATCGTATTTATTGAGCGCTTACTATGTGCAGAGCACTGTACTAAGCGCTTGGGAAGTACAAATTGGCATCACATAGAGACAGTCCCTACCCAACAGTGGGCTCACAGTCTAAATGGGCTCACAGTCTAAAGGGAAGGGAAGGAGATGGGGAAGGAGGAGGGAAGGAGATGGGGAAGGAGAAGGGAAGGAGATGGGGAAGGAGAAGGGAAGGAGACGGGGAAGGAGAAGGGAAGGAGATGGGGAAGGAGAAGGGAAGGAGATGGGGAAGGAGGAGAGAAGGAGACGGGGAAGGAGAAGGGAAGGAGATGGGGAAGGAGGAGGAAAGGAGCTTGGGAAGTCCAAGTCGACAACGTATAGAGACGGTCCCTACCCAACAGTGGGCTCACAGTCTAGAAGGGGGGAGACAGACAACAAAACCAAACATATTCACAATCAATCAATCGTATTTATTGAGCGCTTACTGTGTGCAGAGCACTGGACTAAGCGCTTGGGAAGTCCAAGTCGGCAACATCTAGAGATGGTCCCTACCCAACAGTGGGCTCACAGTCTAGAAGGGGGAGATCACAAAGTGAAATAGAGTAGACGATGGGCCGTGGGGGTCGGCGGGCCCGGGGGAGGAGGGCGCGGGGCTCGCCGTCTGGGGGGGCTGAGTCGGGGTCCGGCCTCGTGTCCCCCGCTCCCGCTCGCCCCCAGGTACGTCCGGGCAATGTACCTGGGCCTGCAGAGCCGCTGGCAGGCCGACCCACTGGGCCGACATTTCTACTGGCGGATGATGTTTGAGAGCGCCGACGTCAGCATGCTGAGGCTCCTCGAGGCCTTCCTCAAGAGTGCTCCCCAGCTGGTCCTGCAGCTCGCCATCATGGTCCACCAGGGGTACCCCGAACCCCTGCAGGGTAAGAGGACCCCCCAAACCACCCCGCGTCCCCCCCCATCTCCCACCCCCTTACTCTCGCCCCCCGTAAGGACCCCGCTAGCCCTCGCCCCGTGTGTCTTTTAGACTGTGAGCCCACTGTTGGGTAGGGACTGTCCCTATACATTGCCAACTTGTACTTCCCAAGCGCTTAGTACAGTGCTCTGTGCACAGTAAGCGCTCAATAAATACAATTGATGATGATGGTGTGTCCCCCCCTGCCTTTCTCGCCCCCTTAGCCCCGGCCCCCTGAGGACTGGGAGCCCGCTGTTGGGTAGGGACCATCTCTCTGTGGTGCCAACTTGGGACTTCCCAAGCGCTTAGTACAGTGATCTGCACACAGAAAGCGCTTGATAAATACAGTTGATTGACTAGAGAGGCACAGAGAAGCGTGGCCCTGTGGAAAGTAAGCGCTCGATAAATACGGTTGATTGACTAGAGAGGCACAGAGAAGCGTGGCCCAGTGGAAAGAGCCTGGGCTTTGAAGTCAGAGGTCAATCAATAATAATAATAATGATGGCATTTATCAAGCGCTTGCTATGTGCAAAGCACTGTTCTAAGCGCTGGGGGGGGGGGATACAAGGCGATCAAGTTGTCCCACGGGGGGCTCACAGTCAATCCCCGTTTTTCAGATGAGGGAACTGAGGCACAGAGAAGTGAAGTGACAAGGTCGACAGGTTGTTAAGTGCTTGCTATGAGCCAGGCACTGTTCTAAGCCCCGGGGTGATAGTAATAATAATAGTGATGATGGCATTTATTAAGCACCCACTATGTGCAAAGCACTGTTCCAAGCACTGTGGGGACACAAGGTGATCAGGTTGTCCCACGGGGGGCTCAAATCAATCAATCAATCGTATTTATTGAGCGCTTACTGTGTGCAGAGCACTGGACTAAGCGCTTGGGAAGTCCAAGTTGGCAACATATAGAGACCCAACAGTGGGCTCACGGTCTAGAAGGGGGAGACACGTGGGTTCAATCCCTGGCTCCGCCGATTGTCAGCTGGGTGACCCTGAGCGAGTCACTTCACTTCTCTGGGCCTCAGTTGCCTCACCTGTAAAATGGGGATTAAGATTGTGAGCCCCATGTGGGACAACCTGATCGCCTTGTGTCCCCCCCAGCGCTTAGAACAGTGCTTTGCACATAATAAGCACTTAACAAATACCATTATTATTATTATTATAGGCCCCCCACAAAATTCATTCATTCCTTCAATCGTATTCATTGAGTGCCTACTCTTAGAGAAGCAGCGTGTCAGTTGTATTTATTGAGCGCTTATTAGAAGCAGTGTGGCTCATTCATTCATTCATTCAGTCGTATTTATTGAGCGCTTACTGTGTGCAGAGCACTGTACTAAGCGCTTGGGAAGTCCAAGTTGGCAACATCTAGAGACGGTCCCTACCCGACAGCGGGCTCACAGTCTAGGAGGGGGAGACAGATGACAAAACAAAACATATTAACAAAATAAAAGGAATAGAATAAATATGTACAAATAAAATAGAGTAATAAATATGTACAAACATATATACATATTCATTCATTCATTCAATCATATTTATTGAGCGCTTACTGTGTGCAGAGCACTGGACTAAGCGCTTGAGAAGTACAAGTTGACAACATCTAGAGACGGTCCCTACCCAACACCGGGCTCACAGTCTAGAAGGGGGAGACAGATGACAAAACAAAACATATTAACAAAATAAAATAAATAGAATAAATATGTACAAGTAAAATAAATAGAGTAATAAATATGTGCAAACATATATACATATTCATTCATTCATTCAATCGTATTTACTGAGCGCTTACTGTGTGCAGAGCATTGGACTAAGTGCTTGGGAAGTCCAAGTTGGCAACATCTAGAGACAGTGCCTGCCCAACGTTCATTCATTCATTCAATCAATCGTATTTATTGAGTGCTTCCTGTGTGCAGAGCACTGGACTAAGCGCTTGGGAAGTCCAAGTTGGCAACTTCTAGAGACGGTCCCTACCCAACACTACTTGTCAGCTGGGTGACTGTGGGCGAGTCACTTCACTTCTCTGGGCCTCAGTGACCTCATCTGGAAAATGGGGATGAAGACTGGGAGCCCCCCATGGGACAACCTGATCACCTTGTAACCTCCCCAGCGCTTAGAACGGTGCTTGGCACATAGTAAGCGCTTAATAAAATGCCAATATTATTATTATTATTATTATGATTACTGTGTGCAAATGCTCCCCAGAATCCCACACATCCATAGCTTTTCTCGCCCCCCGTATACGATCCAGAATCCCCCATATCCATAGCTTTTTTCACCCCCTTAATCCCAAGCCCCCCAAAACCCCACGGCCCTATCCCTATATAGCCTTGTCCTCCAGGGCTTCCCCTTTTTTCTTAAATGGCATTTGTTAGGCGCTTACTAGGGGCCAGACACTATACTAAGCGTTGGGGGAGATAGACGCTGACTGTGGACAGGGAATGTGTCTATTATAGGGTACCCTCCCAAGCGTTCAGCACAGTGCCCTGCCCGTGGTAGTGGACTGTCCGCTCCTTGAGGGCTGGGATCGTGGCAGCTCGCTCTGTTGGATCAATCAATCGATCAATCGTATTTATTGAGTGCTTACTATGTGCAGAGCACTGTACTAAGCGCTTGGGAAGTACAAATTGGCAACACATAGAGACAGTCCCTACCCAACAGTGGGCTCACAGTCTAAAAGGGGGAACTCTTGGACTCTCTCAAGCGCTCTGCCCACTGTAGTAGACGGTCAGCTCCTTGAGGGCAGGAATCCTGTCTACCGTCTCTATTGGCCTCTTTTCTGTTATACAAGTGTATAATAAATAATATAATCAATAATAGAATGCATGGGATTTATTGAGTGTTTACCATGTGCCAAGCACTGTGGGGAGAGACAGGACCGTCAGGTCGAACCCAGTCCCCGTCCCACACGGGGAGGGAGAACGGATATGTAAGAGCGATGGGATTCATCGAGCGCGTCCCGAGGGCCGAGCGCTGTGCTGAGCGCTGGGGGAGAATCGAGCCGATCAGTCCCTGCCCCTCCCCACCCCCCATCAATCAATCCATCAGTAGTACTTATGGAGCACTTACTAGGTGCAGGACACCGTACTAAGCGCTTGGGAGCATTCCCCTTAAGCACTTAATACAGTGCTCTGCACACAGTAATCGCTCAATAAATACGATTGATTGATTCCCCCGGGACCGTCCAACGGACACCTTCCCTGCCCACACCGAACTTCCATTCCTTCACCCTACCGCGTTTATCGAGCGCTGACTGTTGCTTATATGTTGCCGACTTGTACTTCCCAAGCGCTCAGTACAGTGCTCCGCACACAGTAAGCGCTCAATAAATACGATTGATTATTACTGTGTGCGGAGCACTGTACTGAGCGGTTGGGAGAGGACGGCACGACAATCAACTGATACAGCCCCTGCCCACAGTGCGCTGACGGTCTAGAGTGGGGGAGATGGATGGCAATAGAAAGGGACGGAGGCGGGCGAACCCAGGGAGACGCTGAAGGGAGTGGGACTGGCTCTATATGTTGCCAACTTGTACTTCCCGAGCACTTAGTACAGTGCTCTGCACACAGTAAGCGCTCAATAAATACAACTGATGATGACGACTCCCAGGCCCGTGCCCCAACCCTGTGCAGCAGACAAATGGCAGCAAACCTTGTGACTCCCAGGCCCATTCCCTGTCCCTATGCAGCAGAAACCTTGTGACTACCTTCTAGACTGTGAGCCCACTGTTGGGAAGGGACTGTCTCTATAATGTTGCCAACTTGGACTTCCCAAGTGCTTAGTACAGTGCTCTGCACACAGTAAGCGCTCAATAAATACGATTGATGATGATGACTCCCAGGCCCGTGCCCTAACCCCGTGCAGCAGACAAATGGCTGCAAACCTTGTGACTCCCAGGCCCATGCCCCGTCCCTATGCAGCAGAACACTTGTTACTATATTTTAGACTGTGAGCCCACTGTTGGGTAGGGACTGTCTCTATAATGTTGCCAACTTGGACTTCCCAAGCGCTTAGTACAGTGCTCTGCACACAGTAAGCGCTCAATAAATACGATTGATGATGATGACTCCCAGGCCCGTGCCCTAACCCCATGCAGCAGACAAATGGCAGCAAACCTTGTGACTCCCAGGCCCATGCCCCGTCCCTATGCAGCAGAAAACTTGTTACTATATTTTAGACTTTGAGCCCACTGTTGGGTAGGGACTGTCTCTATATGTTGCCAACTTGTACTTCCCGAGCGCTTAGTACAGTGCTCTGCACACAGTAAGCGCTCAATAAATGCGATTGATGATGACGACTACCAGGCCCGTGCCCCAACCCTGTGCAGCAGACAAATGGCAGCAAACCTTGTGACTACCAGGCCCATGCCCCGTCCCTATGCAGCAGAAACCTTGTGACTACCTTTTAGACTTTGAGTCCACTGTTGGCTAGGGACTGTCTCTATATGTTGCCAACTTGTACTTCCCGAGCGCTTAGTACAGTGCTCTGCACACATTAAGCACTCAATAAATATGATTGATGATGATGACTCCCAGGCCCGTGCCCTAACCCCATGCAGCAGACAAATGGCTGCAAACCTTGTGACTCCCAGGCCCATTCCCCGTCCCTATGCAGCAGAACACTTGTTACTATATTTTAGACTGTGAGCCCACTGTTGGGTAGGGACTGTCTCTATATGTTGCAAACTTGTACTTCCCGAGCGCTTAGCACAGTGCTCTGCACACATTAAGCACTCAATAAATACGATTGATGATGATGACTCCCAGGCCCGTGCCCTAACCCCATGCAGCAGACAAATGGCTGCAAACCTTGTGACTCCCAGGCCCATGCCCTGTCCCTATGCAGCAGAAACCTTGTGACTATATTTTAGACTTTGAGCCCACTGTTGGGTAGGGACCGTCTCTATATGTGGCCAACTTGTACTTCCCGAGCACTTAGTACAGTGCTCTGCACACAGTAAGCGCTCAATAAATACAATTGATGATGATGACTCCCAGGCCCGTGCCCCAAACCTGTGCAGCAGACAAATGGCAGCAAACCTTGTGACTCCCAGACCCATGCCCCGTCCCTATGCAGCAGAAACCTTGTGACTACCTTTTAGACTTTGAGCCCACTGTTGGGTAGGGACTGTCTCTATATGTTGCCAACTTGTACTTCCCAAGCGCTTACTACAGTGCTCTGCACACAGTAAGCGCTCAATAAATACGATTGATGATGATGACTCCCAGGCCCGTGCCCTAACCCCATGCAGCAGACAAATAGCTGCAAACCTTGTGACTCCCAGGCCCATGCCCCGTCCCTATGCAGCAGAAAACTTGTTACTATATTTTAGACTTTGAGCCCACTGTTGGGTAGGGACTGTCTCTATATGTGGCCAACTTGTACTTCCCGAGCGCTTAGTACAGTGCTCTGCACACAGTAAGCGCTCAATAAATACGATTGATGATGACGACGCCCAGGCCCGTGCCCCAAACCTGTGCAGCAGACAAATGGCAGCAAACCTTGTGACTCCCAGGCCCATTCCCTGTCCCTATGCAGCAGAAACCTTGTGACTACCTTTTAGACTTTGAGTCCACTGCTGGGTAGGGACTGTCTCTATATGTTGCCAACTTGTACTTCCCGAGCGCTTAGTACAGTGCTCTGCACACAGTAAGCGCTCAATAAATACAATTGATGATGATGACTCCCAGGCCCGTGCCCCAAACCTGTGCAGCAGACAAATGGCAGCAAACCTTGTGACTACCAGGCCCATTCCCTGTCCCTATGCAGCAGAAACCTTGTGACTACATTTTAGACTGTGAGCCCACTGTTGGCTAGGGACTGTCTCTATATGTTGCCAACTTGTACTTCCCGAGTGCTTAGTACAGTGCTCTGCACACAGTAAGCGCTCAATAAATACGATTGATGACGATGACTCCCAGGCCCGTGCCCTAACCCCGTGCAGCTGACAAATGGCTGCAAACCTTGTGACTCCCAGGCCCATGCCCCGTCCCTATGCAGCAGAAACCTTCTTACTATATTTTAGACTTTGAGCCCACTGTTGGCTAGGGACTGTCTCTATATGTTGCCAACTTGTACTTCCCAAGTGCTTAGTACAGTGCTCTCCACACAGTAAGCGCTCAATAAATACGATTGATGATGATGATCCCAGGCCCGTGCCCTAACCCCGTGCAGCAGACAAATGGCTGCAAACCTTGTGACTACCAGGCCCATGCCCCGTCCCTATGCAGCAGAAACCTTGTTACTATATTTTAGACTTTGAGCACACTGTTGCGTAGGGACAGTCTCTATATGTTGCCAACTTGTGCTTCCCGAGCGCTTAGTACAGTGCTCTGCACACCGTAAGCGCTCAATAAATACGATTGATGATGATGACTACCAGGCCCGTGCCCTAACCCCGTGCAGCAGACAAATGGCAGCAAACCTTGTGACTCCCAGGCCCATTCCCTGTCCCTATGCAGCAGAAACCTTGTGACTACCTTTTAGACTGTGAGCCCACTGTTGGGTAGGGACTGTCTCTATATGTTGCCAACTTGTACCTCCCGAGCGCTTAGTACAGTGCTCTGCACACAGTAAGCGCTCAATAAATACAATTGATAATGATGACTCCCAGGCCCGTGCCCCAACCCTGTGCAGCAGACAAATGGCAGCAAACCTTGTGACTCCCAGACCCATGCCCCGTCCTTATGCAGCAGAAACCTTGTGACTACATTTAAAACTCTGAGCCCACTGTTGGCTAGGGACTGTCGCTATATGTTGCCAACTTGTACTTCCCGAGCGCTTAGTACAGTGCTCTGCACACAGTAAGCGCTCAATAAATACAATTGATAATGATGACTCCCAGGCCCGTGCCCCAACCCTGTGCAGCAGACAAATGGCAGCAAACCTTGTGACTCCCAGGCCCATGCCCCGTCCCTATGCAGCAGAAACCTTGTGACTACCTTTTAGACTGTGAGCCCACTGTTGGGTAGGGACTGTCTCTATATGTGGCCAACTTGTACTTCCCGAGCGCTTAGTACAGTGCTCTGCACACAGTAAGCGCTCAATAAATACGATTGATGATGATGACTCCCAGGCCCGTGCCCTAACCCCATGCAGCAGACAAATGGCTGCAAACCTTGTGACTCCCAGGCCCATGCCCCGTCCCTATGCAGCAGAAACCTTCTTACTATATTTTAGACTTTGAGCCCACTGTTGGGTAGGGACTGTCTCTATATGTTGCCAACTTGTGCTTCCCGAGCGCTTAGTACAGTGCTCTGCACACAGTAAGCGCTCAGTAAATACGATTGATGATGATGACTCCCAGGCCCGTGCCCCAACCCCATGCAGCAGACAAATGGCAGCAAACCTTGTGACTCCCAGACCCATGCCCCGTCCCTAGGCAGCAGAAACCTTGTGACTACCTTTTAGACTTTGAGCCCACTGTTGGGTAGGGACTGTCTCTATATGTTGCCAACTTGTACTTCCTGAGCGCTTAGTACAGTGCTCTGCACACAGTAAGTGCTCAATAAATACGATTGATGATGATGATTCCCAGGCCCGTGCCCCAACCCTGTGCAGCAGACAAATGGCAGCAAACCTTGTGACTCCCAGGCCCATGCCCCGTCCCTATGCAGCAGAAAACTTCTTACTATATTTGAGACTTTGAGCCCACTGTTGGCTAGGGACTGTCTCTATATGTTGCCAACTTGTACTTCCCGAGCGCTTAGTACAGTGCTCTGCACACAGTAAGCGCTCAATAAATACGATTGATGATGATGATGATACAGTCCCTGCCCACAGCGCGCTGACGGTCTAGAGCGGGGGAGACGGACGGCAATAGAAAGGGACGGAGGCGGGCGAACCCAGGGAGACGCTGAAGGGAGTGGGAGCCCACTGTTGGGTAGGGACTGGCTCTATATGTTGCCAACAAGCGCTTAGTACAGTGCTCTGCACACAGTAAGCGCTCAATAAATACGATTGATGATGATGATGATACAGTCCCTGCCCACAGCGCGCTGACGGTCTAGAGCGGGGGAGACGGACGGCAATAGAAAGGGACGGAGGCGGGCGAACCCAGGGAGACGCTGAAGGGAGTGGGAGCCCACTGTTGGGTAGGGACTGGCTCTATATGTTGCCAACAAGCGCTTAGTACAGTGCTCTGCACACAGTAAGCGCTCAATAAATACGATTGATGATGATGATGATACAGTCCCTGCCCACAGCGCACTGATGGTCTAGAGCCGGGGAGACGGACGGCAATAGAAAGGGACGGAGGCGGGCAAACCGAGGGAGACGCTGAAGGGTGTGGGAGCCCATCTTTGGGTAGGGACCGTCTCTATATGTTGCCAACAAGCCCTTAGTACAGTGCTCTGCACACAGTAAGCGCTCAATAAATACGATTGATGATGATGATGATACAGTCCCTGCCCACAGCGCGCTGACGGTCTAGAGAGGGGGAGACGGACGGCAATAGAAAGGGACGGAGGCGGGCGAACCGAGGGAGACGCCGAAGGGAGTGGGAGCCCACTGTTGGGTAGGGACTGGCTCTCTATGTTGCCAACAAGCGCTTAGTACAGTGCTCTGCACACAGTAAGCGCTCAATAAATGCGATTGATGATGATGATGATGATGAGAAGAGGCAAGTAGCCAGGGCAGGCCTCCCGGAGGAGGTGTGCCTTCAATGAGGCTTGGCAGCGGGGGGGAAGGGGGGCGTCGGGGGCAGCCGGCCGACCCCCCGACCCACCCGGTCTCCCCAGGGCTCTCGGCGTCGGCCTCGCTGGTGTCTCTGGCCTGGATGATCGCCTCCTACCAGAAGGTCCTCCGTGACTCCCGCGACGACAAGCGGCCCATGTCCTACAAGGGGGCGGTGGTCCAGGTCCTTTGGCACCTCTTCACCATCGCCGCCCGGGCCGTGGCCTTCGCCCTCTTCGCCTCCGTGTCCCGGCTCTACTTCGCCATCTTCCTGGTGGCCCACTGGTCCCTCATGACCCTGTGGATCATCCAGGGGGAGACGGACTTCTGCACCTCCAAGTGGGAGGAGGCCGTCTACAACATGATGGTGGGCATCGTCTACGTCTTCTCCTGGTTCAACGTCAAGGGGGGCAGCAGCTGCTGCCGGATGGGCGCCTACTACAGCCTGGCGCTCCTGGAGAACGCCGCCCTGACGGGCTTCTGGTACTACCACCACGGCCTGAACTCGGATTTCCAGGCCTTGCTGCTGGTCTGCGCCGTGGCCTGCTGCTTCGCGCTGGGCGTCTTCTTCATGCTCGTCTACTACTGCCTCCTGCACCCCAACGGGCCCATGTTCGGGGCCCGGGGGCCCCCCGAGGCCCCCGCCGGCCCCCCGGCCCCCGAGGCGGTCACCGGCCCCCCGCGGCCCCCCGCCGGGGCGGAGAGGGACGGGGTCCCCGAGCCCGGGCCCGTCTTCCAGGTGAGGCCCGGCCTCCCGCTCCCGGCGGGCCCGGCCCCCCGGACAGAAGGGCCCGTGATCCGGATAGACCTGCCCCGGAAGAAATATCCGGCCTGGGACGCCCACTTCATCGACCGCCGGCTGAGGAAGACCGTCCTGGGCCTGGAATATTCCTCCCCCGCCACCCCCCGTCTGCAGTACTGCAGTCTCGGGGCCGCCCAGGAGCTCCTGGAGTACGAGACTACCGTGTAGACCACCCCGGGCGGGGGACCAGCTGGGCCTGGTCCTCTCACGAGCCTCTGGGACGGTTGAGGCGGGCCTGGGGGGTTGGAGGATGGCTCCCCGTCCCCCACGTAAACACAAACACACATCCGGGACCCCCCTCCGGGGTCCACAGGGAATCAAACGGTGCTAAGGAGACCCCCCCCACCTCAACACACATTCACCCACACATACACACCCCGCTCACGGGGCGGTTCCCCATCCCCCGTTTTCCTCCCCGTCCACCCCCTTTCTCCCAAAGTGTCTCCCCCATCCCCATCTCCGGACCGAACCGAAGCGGTCCCCTGCTCCGGGGGGCCCGGAGGGGCAGCTTCCAGTCGGGAGAGGATGGAAGGGGAGAGGAGAGAGGGTCCCGGGGCCTCCCCATCCTGAAATACTTCGGGAGCGTGTCCCGGATGGAGAAGTGGGGTCCTGCGAGAGGGCTCCCCCGTCCCCGCGGACACGAGGCTTTGGGGTAAGGGGCCGCTTTGAGGGCGGCGGGATTCCGGTGGGATTCTCCGCGCTGAGATGGGGGGGTGGTGGGCTGGAACGCCCTCCCCTCCCTCCGAAATCCCAGCCCTGCGGTGGCGGGGAGGGGCGAGGAGAGGATCTGGGGGTGATGGAGAAAGGAAAAATCCGATTTTGGCAGAGATGGAAGCAGAAGGAGGTGGCGGGGGGGGGGAGAAAAGGAGCTACGGGGAACTCACAGTCAGGATGGAAACACACACAGCCTGACACCCCGGCACAACATACGAGCACACGCCAAGGGGATCATTTCCACCCATGAACACACACAAACACTTGGACTGAGTCCTAGATGCAGCGCACAGGCGTAACATACGAGCACACGCCAAGGGGATGGTTTCCACACATGAACACACACAAACACTTGGACTGAGTCCTAGATGCAGCGCACAGGCGTAACATACGAGCTCACGCCAGGGGGATCATTTCCACACATGAACACACACAAACATTGGACTGAATCCCAGATGCAGCACACAGGCGTGTGCATATGGAGAATACACACACACACACACACACACACACACACACACACACACACACACACACACACACACACACACATATACACATAAATGCAAACTGGTCCCCTGTCTTGCAAAAATGCACCCCCTAATTCAATCAATCATATTTATTGAGCGCTTACTGTGTGCAGAGCACTGTACTAAGCGCCTGGGAAGTACAAGTTGATGTTGCTCACCCTCTCCCCCCACAACCTGTCTCCACCCAGACGGACTTTTGGGGTGGGAGGAAGAAACCCCTCTCCCCCTCCAAAAAAAGGACCCAGGAGTCTGGTATCTGGACCTGATTTGGTTGGGGGCTTGGGGGGGGAGTGTGAATGAAAGTCTGCACTGTGCTAAGCGCTGGGACCAGATCCGAGCTCATCGGGTTGGGCGCAGTCCCTGCCTCCACGCGGGTCTAAGTCGGAGGGAGAACAGGTGACGGAAACTGAGGGGGAAACTGAGGCCCAGCGAGGGGAAGTGACTGGCCCAAGGTCGCACAGCAGGCCTCGCCGTGCGTGGTCCGAACTTTTCCCGGGGGGAAATATCCCACCTTAGAGGGACTTCCAGTTTGGAGCTGGATTTTAGGGTCCTGGAAGGTCTCTGGTCTCTCCTGGGCTGAGGGAGAGGGTTGAGACCAGGCCCGAGGGGTCTCGGAGGGCTCCAGGGTGGCGGTGAGCGAAGGCCTTGGGGGGTCGGACTCTTTGGCCTGTGGCCTCGTGGTCTTTCCCGTGACGTGATGGTGCCCCGTCTACCTCAGCCGTCTCTCCCGGGCCTGGGACTCTCGTTGGAGGAAGGGTCTCTGGCTCAGAGATGGCCCGCCTCAGAGACATCTCCCTGGCCCAGAGATATCTCCCCACAACCTAGAGGCGTCTCCCATGCCCAGAGCCTCAGAGATGCCTCGCTGGCTCGGAGATGTCTCCCCGGGCCTGTGGCATCTCCCCAATCTAGAGGTGTCTCTCCGGTTCGGGGATGTCTCCCCGCCTCAGGGATGTCTCCCGGGGTCAGAGGCAACTCCCCAATCTAGAGGTGTCTCTCTGGTTCGGGGATGTCTCCCTGCCTCAGAGATGTCTCCCGGACTCAGAGACAACTCCCCAATCTAGAGGTGTCTCTCTGGTTCGGGGATGTCTCCCAGCCTCAGAGATGTCTCCCGGAGTCAGGGACAACTCCCCAATCTAGAGGTGTCTCTCTGGTTTGGGGATGTCTCCCTGCCTCAGAGATGTCTCCCGGCCTCAGAGACAACTCCCCAATCTAGAGGTGTCTCTCCGGCTCGGAGATGTCTCCCCCCGCGCCTCGGAGACACCTCCCTGGCCGAGAGACATCTCTCCAAATTAGCGGTGTCTCCCTGATTCGCAGACGTCTCCCTAACTCAGAGATGTCTCCCTGCCTCAGAGACATCTCCCCGGCTCAGAGACATCTCCCCAATGGAGAGGCGACTCTCTGGCTCAGAGATGCCGCCCCAACTCAGAGATGTCTCCTTGGCTCGGGGACGCCTCGCCGGCTCGGAGAAATCTCCCCGCCTCAAGTATGTCCTCCTGGCTCAGAGACATCTCCCCGGCTCAGAGACATCTCCCCAGTCTAGAGGCGACTCTCTGGCTCAGCGATGTCTCCCCAACTCAGAGATGTCTCTGGCTCAGGGATGCCTCGCCGGCTCGGAGAAATCTCCCCGCTTCAGGGATGTCTCCCCGGCTCGGAGACATCTCCCCAATCTAGAGGAGTCTCTGTGGCCCAGAGATGTCTCCCCACCTCAGAGATGTCTCCTCCAATCAATCAATCAATCAGTCGTATTTATTGAGCGCTTACTGTGTGCAGAGCACTGTACTAAGCGCTTGGGAAGTACAGATGTCACCACCTCAGAGAGGTCACCTCCATGGCTCAGAAACGTCTCCCCGGCTCGGAGACACCTCCGCGTCTTGGAGGCATCTCCCCGAATCAGAAACATCTCCCTGATTCAGAGACATCTCCCCAGCTCAGAGACATCTCGGGGCAAAAGGGCTCCCTAGATCCAACACTGCCAGCGCCGGGAGAGAATCCCTACGCCCCAGATGGGTCACGGAGGGGGGAAACTGAGGCTGGCACCCAAGCCTCGCCCCAAGTGACCCTCTGAGGGTTGGGGGAGACGCAGGTGGAGCAGGGATGAACCCCGGGATGCTCCGCGCGACCCCCAGATTCCCAAGATTCCCCCCCAGCTGCCATCTCTGCCCCCCTGGGACCATCCACACCCCCCACCACCAGGCCATCCGTCGTACCCACAATGCACTGAGCAGACCATGTGCCTTGTTTTCCCCTTTCTGCCGTAGAACCACCACTCTCCCCTCGGCCCCCCGGCCCGAAGCCCACCACGCTGACCCCTGCCCCTCGGCCCGGACTTTCGCCCAAGCGGCCTCCGCCTCCTGACACCCCCCGCGCTCCCCTCCATCCCGCCACTTCCAGAGGGAGAAAGGGGGAAGAAAATGGGAAAGGGGTCTTCGTGGGGGGTGGTCCCAGGAAGGACTAGCCCGGCTAGGGCGACCGTGGCGGCTATTCGGTTAGCCCGCTTGGGCCAGGTGAGCGGGAAAGTCGGTAATCTTGGTTGAACGCTTCGTACGTGCCCAGTGTTGTGCTGACCGCCGGGCTTAGATGGCATTTGCTAAGCGCTTAACCTTGGCCGGGCGCTGTACTAAGCGCCGGGGGAGACGCGGGCGGCCCCCGTCCCGTGTGGGGCTCCCAGGCTCGATCCCCATTTTCCACAGGAGGGAACTGAGGCCCGGAGAAGTGAAGTGACTTGCCCGAGGTCACACAGCGGACAAGGGGGATGAGAACCCGGGGCCTATCTGCTAGGCCACGCTGCTTCTCCGAGAGAGGTGAAGTGACTTGGCTAAGGTCACACAGCCGGGGTGACCATTAGGCCGCTCTCAACAGGAAGAGGCGAGCCGAGATTGCCCCCGCTTCCCTCCGGAAGCGACATCGTGCCGTGTCCTAGTCCAGCTGGTTCCCGGGCAGTGGGTTACTCAGGTGGTCGGCGGCCTGCCCGCTCCGGCCGCGGTCCGCCGTCCCGGCCTTCGGTATTCCCGGCTCCCGGCCCGCATCCGGAGGCTCCTGACGCCCAGCCGGAGCTCACGGGGACCCAGAAGGGACGGGGGTCACGTTCCAGGGTCTGCCGGGCTGGCCGTCCAGAGCTGACCA
Source organism: Tachyglossus aculeatus (assembly GCF_015852505.1). Classification (NCBI taxonomy): domain Eukaryota; kingdom Metazoa; phylum Chordata; class Mammalia; order Monotremata; family Tachyglossidae; genus Tachyglossus; species Tachyglossus aculeatus. The sequence goes on from NC_052073.1 coordinate 36,334,345, forward strand.
TCCGGAAAGATTCATTCGTTCAGTCGTACTTATTGAGCGCCTACTGCGTGCAGAGCACTGGACTAAGCGCTTGGGAAGTCCAAGTTGGCAACATAGATGGTCCCTACCCGACAGCGGGCTCGCAGTCTAGACGATGTGGTTGCAGCGCTGCTGCCCATCATCATCATCAATCGTATTTATTGAGCGCTTACTGTGTGCAGAGCACTGTACTGAGTGCTTGGGAAGTACAAGTTGGCAACACGTAGAGACGGTCCCTACCAGGTGCCCAAAGAAGAGTGGGCTGGACACCCCCTAGGCTCACCCCCTCCCCACTAGGCCCCGAGACTCCCCCATCGCGCCCGGGGAGGGTCCGTGACAGTTTTGACCGGAGATGGTGAGACTCGGGTGGGGTCGGGGGGTGTCCAGTCCATCCCATTCCTCCCCTCAGAAGCCCCCCAGCTTCTCCCCTCACTGCCCGGCCCCGGGGCGTCACTGCTGAACCCCAACATTTCTCCCGGGGCGGACACGCACATGCTCAGGACGGCCCCTGGGATGGTCACGCGCATGCTGGGGCCTACCTTTGCAGCCTCTGTAAGCCGGGAGAGGGGTGGCTATGTATTACCCTCCCTGCAGCGGTTTGAGACCCTCATAGGAGAGGGTTCCTCCGGCGGCCTAAGCCGGTTCCGATCCGGCGCTTGGGAGACCCCCAAAAGATGGTATTTATTGAGCGCTCGGAGACGCGATCCCTTGCCCTCGAGCAGCTGACGGTCTGTCAATCGGTGGTATTTATTGAGCACTTCTTGTGGGCAGAGCACCCGATGGAGCGCTTAGGAGAGTCCAATCCGACAGAATGGGTGGACGTATTCCCTGCCCGCAAGGAGCTTGCAAGCATGGCTCAGTGGAAAGAGCCCGGGCTTTGGAGTCGAAGGTCATGGGTTCGAATCCCAGCTCCACCTCATGTCTGCTGGGTGACCTTGGGCGAGTCACTTCGCTTCTCTGAGCCTCAGTCACCTCATCTGTAAAATGGGGATGAAGACTGTGAGCCCCACGTGGGACAACCTGATCACCTTGTATCCCCCCCGGCGCTTAGAACGGTGCTTTGCACATAGTAAGCGCTTAACAAATGCCATTATTATTAATCGGTGGTACTTACGGAGCGCCTAATGTGAGCAGGGCACTGCGCTAAGCGCTGGGGAGAGTCCAGTAGAGTTAGCAGACACCTTTCCTGCCCTCAAAGAAGTTACAAACCAGCAGCCAATCGACAGTATTTACTGAGCGCCCACTGCGAGCAGAGCACTGGCTAAGCGCTTGGGAGAGTCCAGTCCAACAGAGTTGGTAGACGCGTTCCCCGCCCACCAGGAGCTGATGGTCTAGCCATCCCTCAGTGGCATTTAGTGAGCGCTTCCCGCGTGCAGGGCACTGTACTGAGCGCTCGGAAGAGTCGAAACGAGGAGGTAGGCAGGAATCCCTAAATTCAGGGAGCAGGGTTTGGGGGGCTTGGCCTGGTATCTCCGAAACAGTAGTCAGTTAGTCAGTCGTATTTATTGAACGGTTTGTGTGTGCAGAGCACTGTACTAAGCGCTTGGGAGAGGACAATAGAATAAACAAGACTCCCTGGGGCACGGGGAGGGATTCTATTTATTTTATTTTGTTCGTATGTTTGGTTTTGTTCTCTGTCTCCCCCTTTTAGACTGTGAGCCCACTGTTGGGTAGGGACTGTCTCTAGATGTTGCCAATTTGTACTTCCCAAGTGCTTAGTCCAGTGCTCTGCACATAGTAAGCGCTCAATAAATACGATTGATGATGATGATGATTAGGGGGAGATGAAGGAGGGATGGAAAGTCCAATGGCCTGAGCCCGGGGCAACGGGGGAGGCCCAGGGAGGGAGAGAGAACAGGGCTTGTTCTAGGGTAAGGACCGGCTCTACATGTTGCCAACTTGTCCTTCCCAAGCGCTTAGTACAGTGCTCTGCACACAGTAAGCGCTCAGTAAATACGATCGAATGAATGGAGTAGGGAAGCAGGGCAGCCTAGTGGTTAGAGAAGCAGCGTGGCTCAGTGGAAAGAGCCCGGGCTTTGGAGTCAGAGGTCGTGGGTTCGGATCCCGGCTCTGCCACTGGTCAGCTGTGGGACTTTGGGCAAGTCACTGCGCTTCTCTGGGCCTCAGTTCCCTCCTCTGTAAAATGGAGATGAAGACTGTGAGGCCCCCGTGGGACAACCTGATCTCCTTGTAACCTCCCCAGCGCTTAGAACAGTGATTTGCACATAGTAAGCGCTTAATAAATGCCATTATTATTATTATTATTATTAGAGCCTGGGAGTCAGAGAACCTGCGTTCCCCTCCCAGCTCTCCCACTTGTCTGCTGTGTGACCTTGGGTCAGTCACTTCCCTTGTCTTAGAGAAGCAGCGCGGAAAGAGTCCGGGCCTAGGCGTCTAGAGGACCCGGCTTCTCATTCGGGCTCCGCCACCTGCCTGCTCTGTGACCTTGGGCCAGTCATTTTCCCTTCTCCGTGCCTCAGTTCCCTCATCTGCAAAATGGGGATTCACTGCCTGTTATCGACAGCGGCATTTGCCGAGCACTTACTGCGTGCGGAGCACTCAGTCCATCGGCGGTATTTACTGAGCGTTTACTATTCGCAGAGCACACTGTACTAGGTCCTTGGGAGAGTCCAGTATAACAGAGTTGGTAGCCCTGTTCCCTGCCCACAGTGAGTTCATTATTAATAATGATAATAATAATAATGGTATTTGTTAAGTGCTTACTGTCTGCCAGACACTGTACTGAGTGCTTGGTTGGGTGCAAGCAAATAATAATAATAATTATGATGGCATTTATTAAGCGCTTACTACGTGCAAAGCACTGTTCTAAGCGCTGGGGAGGTTACAAGGTGATCAGGTTGTCCCAGGGCTCACAGTCTTAATCCCCTTTTGACAGATGAGGGAACTGAGGCCCAGAGAAGTGAAGTGACTCGCCCAAAGTCACACAGCTGACAAGTGGCGAAGCCGGGATTTGAACCCACAACCTCTGACTCCAAAGCCTGGGCTCTTTCCATTGAGCCACGCTGCTTCAATCCCCCCTCAATCCCCCCTGCCATCCCCACACTGCCATCCCCCCCTCCCCAGTCACTCCAGGTATTTATAGTATTTGTTAAGCGTTTACTATGTGCCAGGCACTGTACTAAGCGCTGTGTGTGTGTGTCGGGGGGACATACAAGCTCATCGGGTTGGGCGCAGTCCCTGTCCCACACGGGACTCCCCGTCTAAGTCGGAGGGTGGAGGATTTAATCGCCGTGTTAATAATAAGAATAATCGTGATGTTTGCTAAGAGCTTACTCTATGCCAGGCACTGTACTAAGCGAGGCGAGCCAACAGAGGCCCAGAGAATCAATCAATCAATCAATCATATTTATTGAGCGCTTACTGTGTGCAGAGCACTGTACTAAGAGCTTGGGAAGTCCAAGTTGGCAACATATAGAGACAGTCCCTACCTAACAGCGGGCTCACAGTCTAAAAGATCAATCAATCAATCGTATTTAATGAGCGCCTACTGTGTGCAGAGCACTGTACTAAGCGCTGTACTGTACTAAGCACTGTACTAAGAGAAGAGAAGTGACGTGCTCGAGGTCACACAACCGGCGACCTTGGGAGCCGGGATGAGAACCCAGGTCCCGTGTCTCCCAAGCCCGGGCTCTACCCGTTAGGCCGCGCTGCCTCTCTAAGAGAAGGGAAGTGACTGGCCCAAGGTCACCCAGCGGACACGTGGCGGAGCCGGGATTAGAATCCAGGTCCTCCCGACTCTTCCCATTAGGCCGAGCTGTTTCCTGGTCCTTGCGGGTGGACAAGGAGCTCCCAGGCCGGAGCTCTTCCCACTAGGCCGAGCCGTTTCCTGCTCCTTGCGGGTGGACAAGGGACCTGCAGGAGCCCCGGATTCCGGGGTCCGCGCGGATCCTCAGCCCCCTCCCGAAGAGCGAACTCCTTCTCCACGGTCCCCCCAACTTCCTAGGCCTCTCCCCTCCCCGTGTCCTGTAAATATGGTCAGCGCCCCTTCCCCTCCCCTCGAGATCTCTCGGGGGGTCGTGGGGTGGGTGGGCTGGGGGCCCGGTTCTGTTTTGGAACTTTTTTGTACACCACAAACTTTTTGTATATTTTTAATTTTGCTGCGACATGAACTATTAAAGTCATTTCAGTACAAGCCACCCCTGGGCCCAGATCTCTGTTGGGTCCATTTGGGGGCCGGTGGGAGAGGGGGGCGGGGGAGGAGGAGGAAAGAGGAAATGGAGGAAGAAGAGAAGGGTGGGAAGAGGAAGAGGAGGAGGAAGTGGAGGGAGAGGAGGGAAAGTGGAGGTGGAGGAGGAGGAGGAAGAGGAAGGGGGGGAGGAAGAAGAGAAAAGGAAGAAGAGGAGGAGAGGAGAAGAAGGAGAAAAGAGGAAAAGGAGGAAGAAGAGCAGGGGAGAAGATTGGGAGGAGGAAGAGGAGAAGGAGGAGGAGGAAGAGAGGAAAAGGAGGAGAACAAGGAGGGGGAGGAAAAGGAGCAGGAGGGGAATGAGGAGGAGGAAGAGGAGGAGGAAAAAAGGAGGAAGAGGAGAAGGGGAGGAAGAGAAAAGGAGAAAGAAAAGGAGAAAAGGAAGAAGAGGTGAAGGAGGAGAAGAAGGGAGGAGGAAGAAGAGAAGGAGGAGGAAGAAGAGGAGAAGGAAGAAGGGAAGGAGGAGAATGAGGAAGAAGAGGAGGAGGAAGAAGAAGAGAAGAGAAGGAGCAGAAGGAGGAGAATGAGGAAGAGGATGAGAAGGAGGAAGAGGAGGAGGAAGATGAGAAGAAGAGGAGAAGGGGATAAAGAAAAGGAGGAAAAGGAGCAGGAGGAGAATGAGGAAGAGGAGAAGAAGGAAGAGGAGGAGGAGGAAAAAAGAAAGGGAAGAGGAGAAAGGGGGAGGAAGAAGAGGAGAAAAGGAAGAAGAGGAAGAGGAAGAGGAGAGGGAAGGGGAGGAGGAAGAAGAGGAACAGGAAGAAGAGGAGGAGGAGGAGGAAGAGAAGAAGCCGGAGGAGAAGGAAGAGAAGGAGGAAGAAGAAGAGGAGAAGAAAAGTAGCAGGAGGAGACGGAGGAGAACGAGGAAGAGGAGGAGGAGGAAGAAGAGAAGGAAGAGGAGAAGGAAGAGGAGAAGGGGGAGGAAGAATAGGAGGAAAAGGAGCAGGAGGAGAGCGAGGAAGAGAAGGAAGAGGAGGAGAAGGAAAAAAGGAGAAGAGGAAGAGGTGAAAGCAGTAGGGGAAAAACTATGCGCCCGGCAGAGCCACTGTTCAGGAGGGAGAGTCTGCCCTCGATCCCTCCCGCTTCAGTCTCTGCGGAGGGAAAAGGTTGGCTGTCCCGGTAGGAGAAGGGCGGGAGCTGCGGCTCGGACATCCACCCGAGGGGCACCTGTGGAAGCGTTCATCCGTGCCAAGTACTGTACTAAGCGCTGGGGAAGAATCGAGTTAACAATAATGATGATGATGGCATTTGTTCAGCGCTTACTATGTGCAAAGCACTGTTCTAAGCGCTGGGGAGGATACAAGGTCATCAGGTTGTCCCACGTGGGATGACCTATGGAGGGAGGGAGGGCCAGGGTTTCAAGCCCATTTTCCAGAGGAGGAAACTGAGGCCCACCTGGCCCTCGCTATCACCTGTCTCGCCGTCCCCGGTTTCGTTTGTTCAATCAATCGATCGTATCTATTGAGCGCTTACTATGTGCGGAGCACTGGACTAAGCGCTCGGGAGAGTCCAATCCAACCATAAACAGTCGCATTCCCGGCCCACATTGTCCAGGGTTGTGGGCTGGGTCAATACACCGATCGATGGATGGAGTGGAGGAGTGTACTGAGCGCTTTATGGGCCCCCCCTCCCCCCTGAGTCCCCCGTGTCCTGACTCCCCCCCCACCCTTATCCGGCTGGGAGGGGCAGGAACCCAGGCTCTGCCGGTGGCGTTTCCTCTACAGGAAAGAACAATGGGGGTGGGGGGCGGTGGAGGAGGAGGAGGAGGAAGAAGAGGAGGGGGTGATGGAGGGCCAGAACAAGAAGGGGAGAAAGGTATGGGCCGGGACCCCCGGGCTCTTGGGTTGGGGGGCTTCAGGGGCGACCTCAGAATGGGAGAGCATGAGGGAATCAGGGGGGCGAGCAGGGAAGAGTGGGGGGTCTTAGGGAGGGAGAGCAGAGGGTATTGGAAGGGGTCCCAGGGTGGGAGAGCAGAAGGGAATGAGGGGGCCTGGGTGGGGGGGTGAGCAGGGAAGAGTAGGGGGGTCATCTCAGGGTGGGAAGAAGGGGGGGGAGTGGGAGAGACCCCCAGGGTGGGAGAGCAGAGGGGAATGGAGGGGGGACCCCAGGGTGGGAGAGCAGAGGGGATTGGAAGGGGTCCCAGAGTGGGAGAGCAGAGGGGGATCGGACATGATCCCAGGATGGAAGAGCAGAGAGGAATGGGAGAGCCCCCAGTCTGGGAGAGCAGCGACAAATGTTGGGGGGGGCCCAGGGTGGGACAGCAGCAGGAAATGGGGGACCCCCAGGGTGGGAGAGCAAAGAGGAATGGTGTGAGGGGGGTGGGGGGCTTAGGGTGTAGAGGGAATGAGGGATTCCAGGGTGGGAAAGCAGTGGGAAATTGGTGGTGGTGGGGGGGCGCCCAGGGTGGGAGAACAGAAGGAAATGAGGAGGTCCCAGGTGGGAGATCAGAGGGGAATGGGGAGACCCCGGCGTGGGAAAGCAGAGAGGAATGGGGGAGACCCCAGGGTGGGAAAGCAGAGAGGAATGGGGGAGACCCCAGGGTGGGAGAGCAGAAGGAAATGGGGGAGATCCCCCCAGGGTGGGAGAGCAGAGAGGAATGGTGGGGGGACCAGGGTGGGAGAGCAGAGGGGAGTGGGGGAGACCCCGGTGTTGGAAAGCAGAGAGGAATGGGGGAGACCCCAGGGTGGGAGAGCAGAGGGGCGTGGGGGAGACCCCGGTGTTGGAAAGCAGAGAGGAATGGGGGAGACCCCAGGGTGGGAGAGCAGCAGGAAATGGGGGAGACCCCCAGGGTGGGAGAGCAGAGAGGAATGGTGGGGGGACCAGGGTGGGATAGCAGAGGGGAGTGGGGGAGACCCCGGCATTGGAAAGCAGAGAGGAATGGGGGAGACCCCAGCGTGGGAGAGCAGCAGGAAATGGGGGAGACCCCCCAGGGTGGGAGAGCAGAGAGGAATGGTGGGAGGACCAGGGTGGGAGAGCAGAGGGGAGTGGGGGAGACCCCCATGCCCACCCCACCCCCACCCCCAGCTGACAGAGAACCCTTCCCATCCCTCCCCATCCCCCGGCGGAGTCCAGGGCTTCGTGTCCCCCATCCGCCGGCTGGCCTTCTCCAAGACCGGGCCGCGGCAGGTCCCAGCCGGGGTCGGGGGTCGGGGGTCCCGTCGCCCCCTGCACTCCGTCCCCCTCTACCCCCCGGACTACTTGGCCGACCCCCGCATCCTGCTGCACGACTACCTGGAGAAAGAGGTCCAGGTGAGGCCTGGGGCCTGGGGTCAGGGGTCAGGGGTCAGGGGTCGGGGGGCTAGCCCCTCTCCCCCCAGGGGCTCAGCCCTCTCCTTGCCCTGTGGCCCCCCACCCAGTTCCTCGGGCAGCTGACCTGGGTTTCCTCGTCCCTGAACCCCTCCAGCAGAGATGAGCTCCTGCAGCTGTTGGACAAGGCCCGGGTGAGTGGAGAGGCCTCCCCGTCCTCCTCTTCCTCCTCCTCCTCCTCCTCCAACAACAATCATAATATTTATTTATTTTATTTGTACATATCTATTCCATTAATTTTATTTTGTTGATTTGTTTTGTTCTCTATCTCCCCCTTCTCGACTGTGAGCCCGCTGTTGGGTAGGGACCGTCTCTCTATGTTGCCAACTTGGACTTCCCAAGCGCTTAGTCCAGTGCTCTGCACCCAGTAAGCGCTCAATAAATACGACTGATTGATTGATTAATAACGATGGTATTTGTTAAGCGCTTACTGCATGCCGGGCACTGTTCTAAGCGATTATCTCAAGATAATAGGGTTGGACCCCATCCCCGTCCCACATAGGGCTCTCAGACTCCATCCCCATTTTCCAGATGAGGGAACCGAGGCCCAGAGAAGGGAAGTGATTTGCCCCGGGTCACCCAGAGCAGACAAGTGGTAGAGCGGGGATTAGAACCCATTCATTCCTTCAATTCATTCAATCGTATTTATTGAGCGCTTACTGTGTGCAGAGCACTGGAGTAGGCGCTTGGGAAGGACAAGTCGGCAACATGATCACCTTGTTGTCCCCCCCAGCGCTTGGAACAGTGCTTTGCACATAGTAAGCGCTTAACAGATGCCATCATTATTATTATTATTATCACCTTGTATCCCCTCAGCGCTTAGAACAGTGCTTTGCACATAGTAAGCGCTTAACAAATGCCATCATCATTATTATTATTATCTAGAGACGGTCCCTACCCGAAAACGGGCTCACAGTCTAGAAGGGGGAGACGGACGACAAAACAAAACGTGTGGACTGGTGTCAAGTCATCAGAATAGACAGAAATAAAGCTAAATTCATTCATTCAATCGTATTTATTGAGCGCTTACTGTGTGCAGAGCACTGAACTTGCACAGCATTAACAAAATAAATAGAATAGTCAATACATACAAGTAAAATAGAGTAATAAATCTGTACAAATATATATCCAGGTGCTGCGGGGAGGGGAAGGAGGTAAGCTCACTGTTGGGTAGGGACTGTCTCTATATGTTGCCAACTTGTGCTTCCCAAGCGCTTAGTCCAGTGCTCTGCACACAGTAAGCACTCAATAAATGTGATTGATTGATTGATTGATTGATTGATTGATTGAAGTAGGGCTGGAGGGGATGGGGAGGAGGAGAGGAAAAAGGGGGCTCAGTGTGGGAAGGCCTCCTGGAGGAGGTGAGTTCTCAGTTGGACCCATGACCTTCTAACTCCCAGGCCCTATCTGCTAGGCTGTGCTGCTTGTGAATCAATCAATCATATTTATTGAGCGCTGACTGTGTGCAGAGCACTGGACTAAGCGCTTGGGAAGTCCAAGTTGGCAACATAGAGCGACGGTCCCTACCCAACAGTGGGCTCACAGTCTAAAAGATGAATCATCATCATCATCAATCGTATTTATTGAGCGCTTTCTGTGTGCAGAGCACTGGACTAAGCGCTTGGGAAGTCCAAGTTGGCAACATAGAGCGACGGTCCCTACCCAACAGTGGGCTCACAGTCTAAAAGATGAATCATCATCATCATCAATCATATTTATTGAGCGCTTACTGTGTGCAGAGCACTGTACTAAGAGCTTGGGAAGTCCAAGTTGGCAACATAGAGCGACGGTCCCTACCCAACAGTGGGCTCACAGTCTAAAAGATGAATCATCATCATCATCAATTGTATTTATTGAGCGCTTACTGTGTGCAGAGCACTGTACTAAGCGCTTGGGAAGTCCAAGTTGGCAACATAGAGCGACGGTCCCTATCCAACAGCGGGCTCACAGTCTAAAAAATGAATGAGTGATGAGCCCGCTGTTGGGTAGGGACCGTCTCTCTATGTTGCCAACTTGGACTTCCCAAGCGCTTCGTCCGGTGCTCTGCACACGGTCAGCGCTCAGTAAATGCGATTGGTTGATTGATTGATTGAGTGAAGGACGGGGCGTTCAGCAGGTACAGGAGCTGCCTCTGCGACGCCCCCCGGGAGCGGAGCAGGACAGCATCCTCAGCCTGTCGGCCCGCTGCCTGCTGCTCACCTGGCGGGACAACGAGGAGCTCATCCTGCGCGTGCCCACCCACCACGTGGCAGCCGCCTCCTACCTAAGAGACGACGCCCTCCACCTCCTCGTCCTCAAGACCGGTGCCCGCCGGGGGCCGGACGGCGGGCGGCGGGGGGACGGGGTGACCGAGGGTCGGCGGGTCGAGGGGACGGGTTGGGCCTTCCGCCCGCCCCCTGATAGCCGCCCCTCTCCCCCTTTCGCCTCCCCCAGGCCTGGGGGTGGACCCGGTGCCCCCGGAGAGGTCGCCCGGGGCCGGAGGGGGTCCGGAGCCCCGGCAGCCCGGGGGCAACGTGGAGCGACGCCACACCATCTGCAGCCTCGACTGGAAGATGGCGCGGGGCGGGCGAGAGGGCCGGGCCGGAGCCGGCGGCAGCCTGGAGCGCCAGCAGGCCCGGGGGGCCGGTCCCAATCCCGGGGGGCGGCCTTTCGGCAGCTGGGAGAGGAAGGGGGCCGCCCGCCCGGGGGGCAGCTGGGAGAGGAAGGGGGCCGCCAACCCGGGGGGCAGCTGGGAGAGGAGGCACGTGGGAGGAAACCCTCTGGACCCCCGGGACCCCAGCCCGGACGCCTACTGCAACCTGGTCATCCTGGCGGTGGCAAGCAGGGTGAGTTGGGCCCCGGGGCCACGCCGGGAGGGCCAAAGTGGCCACCTTGGGGTCATCATCATCATCATCATCAATCGTATTTATTGAGCGCTTACTGTGTGCAGAGCACCGTACTAAGCGCTTGGGAAGTACAAATTGGCAACATCTAGAGACGGTCCCTACCCAACATCATCATCGTCAATCGTATTTATTGAGCGCTTACTGTGTGCAGAGCACCGTACTAAGCGCTTGGGAAGTACAAATTGGCAACATCTAGAGACAGTCCCTACCCAACATCATCATCGTCGATCGTATTTATTGAGCGCTTACTGTGTGCAGAGCACCGTGCTGTGCTTGGGAAGTACAAATTGGTAACGTCTAGAGACGGTCCCTACCCAACAGTGGGCTCACAGTCTAAAAGGGGGAGACAGAGAACAAAACCCAACATACTAACAAAATAAAATAAATAGAATAGATATGTACAAGTAAAATAAATAAATAAATAAATAGAGTAATAAATATGTACAAACATATATACATATATACAGGTGCTGTGGGGAAGGGAAGGAGGTAAGATGAGGGGGAAGATGTGCAGGACCTCTAAACTGAAGGAATGAAAGGGTGGTGGGGAGAGAGGAACTAGGTGGGGAGCCGGGGGTGATCCTGGACTGAGGCTCCGTTCTCCCTCCCCCATTTTCCCAAGCGCTTAGTACAGTGCTCTGCACACAGTAAACGCTCAATAAATATGATTGATTGGTTTTCCCCATCCCGGGGGTCTCGCCCTGGATTCTGGCGGGCCGCAGGAGGCGGCGGAGGAATCTTGCTCGCTGATCAGCCAGGCCTTCCGCATCATCTACGGAGACCAAACCATCCAGCCCATCGACCGAGCCGGATGCCACTGCGCCCCCGGGCCTGGCCGGCCCTGGCTCACCGCCCGCAGTGAGGCACCCCCCGACCCCTCCTGACCCCTGACCCCTGACCCCTGACCCCTGACCCGGGGAGACGGCCCACCTCTGCGGAGGGAGACACGGGAGGGCTTGGTGGAGGGGGACAGGAGAGGGAGATGAAGGAGATGGGGAAGGAGAAGAGGAAGATGAGGTTGTTAGTTGAGAGGGATAAGGGCGGGAGACAAGGGAAAGAGATGAAGAGAAGGAGACAGGACAGAGGTTGGTTGAGGGAGATGAGGAGGGAGACGACAGGGGAAGGCTTGGTTGAGGGAGATGGAGGAGGGAGGGATGAGAGACCCAAAGGAAGGAGATGAAGGAGACAGGGAAGGGTTTGGTGAGGGAGACTGGAGGAAGGTGAGGGAGAGACAGGAGAGAGGTTGGTGAGGGAGATGAGGGAGGACGGGAGGGAGTCGAGGGAGACAGAGGAGAGGTGATGAGAGAGACGAGGGAGAAAGGTGAGGGGACGAGGGAGGAAGGTGAGGGAAACGGAAGAAGAAGGTGAGGGAGAAGAGGGAGGAAGGAGGGAGACAGGGAGGAGGAAAGCGAGGGAGACAGGATGATGAGGAAGGTGAGGGAGACGGGGATGAGGGAGACAGAGGAAGTTGAGGGAGACGGATGGGAGGAAGATGAGGGAGATGGGAGGGAGTTGAGGGAGACAGAGAAGAGGTGGGTGAGAGAGATGAGGGAGGAAGGTGAGGGAAACAGGGAAGAGGAAGGTGAGGGAGAAGAGGGAGGAAGGAGGGAGACGGAGGAGGAAAGCGAGGGAGACAAGATGATGAGGAAAGTGAGGGAGACGAAGGAGGAAGGTGAGGGAGACAGGGAAGGGAGATGAGGGAGACGAAGGAGGAAGGTGAGGGAGACAGGGAAGGGAGATGAGGGAGACGAGGGAAGAAGGTGAGGTGATGAGGGAGGAAGGTGAGGGAAACAGGGAAGAGGAAGGTGAGGGAGAAGAGGGAGGAAGGAGGGAGACAGGGAGGAGGAAAGCGAGGGAGACAGGATGATTAGGAAGGTGAGGGAGACAGGGAAGGGAGATGAGGGACACGAGGGAGGAAGTTGAGAGGGACAGGAGGGAGGAAGATGAGGGAGATGGGAGGGAGTTGAGGGAGACAGAGAAGAGGTGGGTGAGAGAGATGAGGGAAGAAGGTGAGGGAAACAGGGAAGAAGAGGGAGACAGGGAAGAAGGTGAGGGAGATGAGGGAGACGGGAGGGAGTTGAGGGAGACAGAGAAGAGGTGGGTGAGAGAGACGAGGGAGGAAGGTGAGGGAAACAGGGAAGAGGAAGGTGAGGGAGAAGAGGGAGGAAGGTGAGGGAGATGGAGGAGGAAGGCGAGGGAGACAGGATGATGAGGAAGGTGAGGAAGACGGAGGAAGGTGAGGGAGACAGGGAAGGGAGATGAGGGACACGAGGGAGGGAGATGAGGGGGGAAGATGAGGGAAACAGGGACGAGGAAGGTGAGGGAGAAAGGGGAGGGAGTTGAAGGGGACAGGGGAGGGAGCTGAGGGAGGCAGAGAAGAGGTGGGTGAGAGAGACGAGGGAGGAAGGAGAGGGGATGAGGGAGGAAGATGAGGGAAACAGGGACGAGGAAGGTGAGGGAGATGAGGGACAAAGGGGAGGGAGTTGAGGGAGACAGGGGAGGGAGCTGAGGGAGACAGAGAAGAGGTGGGTGAGAGAGACGAGGGAGGAAGGTGAGGGAAACAGGGAAGAGGAAGGCGAGGGAGACAGGATGATGAAGAAGGTGAGGGAAATGAAGGAAATGAGGGAAATAAAGGTGAGAAGCAGCGTGGCTCAATGGAAAGAGCCCATGCTTGGGAGTCAGAGGTCATGGGTTCAAATCCCTGCTCCGCCAATTGTTAGCTGTGTGACTTTGGGCAAGTCACTTCACTTCTCTGGGCCTCAGTTCCCTCATCAGTCAAATGGGGATGAAGACTGGGAGCCCTACGGGGGACAACCTGATCACCTTGTAACCTCCCCAGCGCCTAGAACACATAGTACACATAGTACACTTACTTTGCACATAGTAAGCGCTTAGCAAAAACCATCATTATTTATTATTATTAAATGAAGGAGGAAGTTGAGGGAGACAGGGAAGGGAGATGAGAGAGGAAGGTGAGGGAGCCAAGGGAGAGGGGGGCTGAGAGAGGAAATAGGGGAGGGGGATGCAGCTTCCCCCTTGACCAGTGCTCTGCACATAGTAAGCGCTCAATAAATACGATTAAATGAATGAATGATCGAAGTCTGCCCTCTCCTCCTCCCCTCCAGGTGACAGCGTGAACACGGAGGTGACCTACAGTTACGATGCTGATTTTAGCTGTTGCAGCTCTTTGTAAGTGCCCCCCTTTGCCCCCCAATCCCACCGCCCCCTACCACTAACCCTAACCTTCCGACCCTCATCATCATCATCGGGGGTATTTAATAATAATAATAATAATGATGATGATGATAATAATGGCATTTATTAAGCGCTTACTATGTGCAAAGCACTGTTCTAAGCGCTGATTTATTTATTTATTTATTGAGCACTTTCTGTAGGCAGAGTTCATGGCCTAGGGGAGAGAGCATGGGCTTGGGAGTGAGAGTAAGCGCTTAGTAATAATAATAAAAATGGCATTTATTAAGCGCTTACTATGTGCTAAGCACCGTTCTAAGCGCTGGGGAGGTTACAAGGTGATCAGGTTGTCCCACAGGGGGCTCGCAGTCTTCATCCCCATTTTACAGATAACTGAGGCCCAGAGAAGTGAAGCGACTTGCCCAAAGTCACCCAGCTGACAATGGGCGGAGCCGGGATTTGAACCCAGGACCTCTGACTCCAAAGCCCGGGCTGTTTCCACTGAGCCACGCTGCTTCCCTTTCGTATCCACCCCAGCGCTTAGAACAGAGCTTGGCACATAGAAAGTGCCTAACAAATATCGTTATGAGGGTGATGATGGATTGCAGAGCACTGTACCAAGCGCTGGGAGAAAATCGACAGGTCTGACTCCGTGGGTGGGCAAGGATGGAGGAGCGTGGCTCAGTGGAAAGAGCCCGGGCTTTGGAGTCAGTGGTCATGGGTTCAAATCCCGGCTCTGCCAATGGCCAGCTGTGTGACTTTGGGCGAGTCACTTCACTTCTCTGGGCCTCAGTTACCTCATCTGTAAAATGGGGATGGAGACTGTGAGCCCCCTGAGGGACAACCTGATCATTTTGCAACTTCCCCAGCGCTTAGAGTAGGGCTTTGCACATAGTAAGAGCTTAATAATAACAATAATAATAATAATTATTATTATTATTATTATTGTTGTTATTATTATGGAGGTGTGGTCCTGGAGAGAGGCAGGAGCAGTGGAAAGAGCCCAGGCTTTGGAGTCAGAGATCATGGGTTCAAATCCCGGCTCCGCCAATTGTCAGCTGTGTGACTTTGGGCGAGTCACTTCACTTCTCTGGGCCTCAGTTACCTCCTCAGTAAAATGGGGATGGAGACTGTGAGCCCCCCGAGGGACAACCTGATTACTTTGTAACTTCCCCAGCGCTTAGAGCAGGGCTTTGCACATAGTAAGAGCTTAATAAATGCTGCTATTATTATGATGATGATGGAGGGGTGATCCTGGAGAGGGGCAGGATCAGTGGAAAGAGCCCAGGCTTTGGAGTCAGAGATCATGGGTTCAAATCCCGGCTCCGCCAATTGTCAGCTGTGTGACTTTGGGCGAGTCACTTCACTTCTCTGGGCCTCAGTTACCTCCTCAGTAAAATGGGGATGGAGACTGTGAGCCCCCCGAGGGACAACCTGATCACTTTGTAACTTCCCCAGCGCTTAGAGCAGGGCTTTGCACATAGTAAGAGCTTAATAAATGCTGCTATTATTATGATGATGATGGAGGGGTGATCCTGGAGAGGGGCAGGATCAGTGGAAAGAGCCCGGGCTTTGGAGTCAGAGGTCATGAGTTCAAATCCCGGCTCCGCCAATTGCCAGCTGTGTGACTTTGGGTGAGTCACTTCGCTTCTCTGGGCCTCAGTTACCTCCTCTGTAAAATGGGGATGGAGACTGTGAGCCCCCTGAGGACAACCTGATCACTTTGTAACTTCCCCAGCCCTTAGAACAGGGCTTTGCACATAGTAAGTGCTTAATAAATACTATTATTATTTTTATTATTATTATTATGGAGGGGTGATCCTGGAGAGGGGCAGGATCAGTGGAAAGAACCCGGGCTTTGGAGTCAGAGGTCATGAGTTCAAATCCCAGCTCCGCCAATTGCCAGCTGTGTGACTTTGGGCGAGTCACTTCGCTTCTCTGGGCCTCAGTTCCCTCCTCTGTAAAATGGGGATGAAGACTGTGAGCCCCCCGAGGGACAACCTGATCACTTTGTAACTTCCCCAGCGCTTAGAGCAGGGCTTTGCACATAGTAAGCGCTTAATACATGCCATCATCGCTATTATTCACTCATTCAGTCGTATTTATTGGGCGCTTACTGTGTGCAGAGCGCTTAATAAATGCTATTATTATGATGATGATGATGGAGGGGTGGTCCTGGAGAGGGGCAGGATTAACCCCTGCCCCCTCCTCCCCTCTCTTCTGGTTGTCCCCCAGCACGGGCTCCCACGACACCTTCGAAGCCTGCTACAGCAGGGCGTCCACACCATCGTCCTTTCAGGACTCTCGCCACAGCGGCAGCGATCAGAGCGGCGGGGACGTGGAGCACTTGCAGGAGTATTTGAACACGGTGAGCACCGTTTCTCCCTATCCCCTTTCCCCGCAGGGACCGGGAATGCTGTTCGAGGAGGGGGTGGGATGAAGCGGCAGTGCGGCCTAGCGGGAAGACCCCGTGTCTGGGAGCCAGGAGGACCTCTGGGCCTCAGTTTCCTCATCTGTCACGGGGGGATTGCGACTGTGAGCCCCACGGGGGACAACCTGATGACCCTGTACCTTAGAACAGTCCTTGGCACATAGTAAGCGCTTAACAGATGCCATCCTTATTATTATTAGCCTGTATAATCTGTAATAATAATTGTATTAGCTTGTATAATAATGATGGCACCTGTTAAGCGCTTACTATGTGCCAAGCACTGGACACCCCAGCGCTCAGTACAGTGCCTGGCACATAGTACGTGCGTAACGTCATTGGGTAATAATAATGATAATGATGGCATCTGTTAAGCGCTTACTATGTGCCAAGCACTGGACACCCCAGCGCTCAGTACAGTGCCTGGCACATAGTACGTGCGTAACGTTGTTGGGTAATAATAATAATAATGATGGCATTTATTAAGCATTTACTATGTGCAAAGCACTGTTCTAAGCGCTGGGGGGATACAAGGTGATGAGGTTGTCCCACGTGGGGCTCACAGTCTTCATCCCCATTTTACAGGTGAGGGAACAGAGGCCCAGAGAAGTCAAGTGACTTGCCCAAAGTCACACAGCTGACAGGGGGCGGAGGCAGGATTTGAACCCATGACCTCTGACTCCAAAGCCCGGGCTCTTTCCCACTGAGCCACACTGCTTCTCTTGGGTAGGGACTGTCTCTATCTGTTGTCGACTTGGACTTCCCAAGCGCTTAGTACAGTGCTCTGCACACAGTAAGCGCTCAATAAATACGATTGATGATGATGATGATGATGACTTGGATTTCCAAAGCGCTTAGTCCAGTGCTGTGCACACGGTACGCGCTCAATTCATTTATTCATTGTCGTATTTATTGACTGAATCAATTACCCATTTATATGTATATATGTTTGTACGTATTTATTACTCTATTTTATTTGTACATATTTATTCTATTCATTTTATTTTGTTAATATGTTTTGTTTTGTTCTCCGTCTCCCCCTTCTAGACTGTGAGCCCACTGTTGGGTAGGGACCGTCTCTGTGTGTTGCCAACTTGTACTTTCCAAGTGCTTAGTACAGTGCTCTGCACACAGTAAGCGCTCAATAAATACGATTGAATGAATGAATGAATGACCTGGGTCTTTTCTTCTAGACTGTGAGCCCGTTGTTGGGTAGGGACCATCTCTATATGTTGCCAACTTGGACTTCCCAAGCGCTTAGTACAGTGCTCAGCATACAGTAAGCGCTCAATAAATATGATTGAATGAATGAATGAATGCTGGGTGACCTTGGATAAGTCACTTTGCTTCTCTAGACCTCTGTTCCCTCATCTGTAAAATGGGAATGAAAGCTGGGAGCCCCAATCAGTCAATCAATCGTATTTATTGAGCGCTTACTGTGTGCAGAGCACTGTACTAAGCGCTTGGGAAGTACAAGTTGGCAACATAGAGAGACGGTCCCTACCCAACAGTGGGCTCACAGTCCCAGAAGCTCTTGCAGAGAGGGTCACTTCTGCTGCCCCTCAATCCCTGGACACCGGGTATGTTCAGAAGCAACATGGCTTTAGTGGCAAGAGCACATATTTGGGACTCAAAGGGCATGGGTTCTAATCCTGGCTCCACCTCTTGTCTGCTGGGTGACCTTGGGCAAGCCAGCGTGGCTCAGTGGAAAGAGCCCGGGCTTTGGAGTCAGAGGTCATGGGTTCAAATCCCCACTCTGCCAATTGTCACCTGTGTGACTTTAGGCAAGTCACTTAACTTCTCTAGGCCTCAGTTCCCTCATCTGTAAAATGGGGATTAAGACTGTGGGCGCCCCGTGGGACAACCTGATCACCTTGTAACCTCCCCAGCACTTAGAACAGTGCTTTGCATATAGTAAGTGCTTAATAAATACCATTATTATTATTATTATTTTCTGGGCCTCAGTTATCTCATCTGTAAAATGGGGATAAACATTGTGGACCTCACGGGGGACAACCTGATCACCTTGTATCTCCCCCAGTGCTTAGAACAGTGTTTGGCACATAGTAAGCGCTTAACCAAGTAAGCACCTGGTACAGTGCTCTGCAATCAATCAATCGTATTTATTGAGCGCTTACTGTGTGCAGGGCACTGTACTAAGCGCTTGCACTGTACTAAGCGCTTAGCACACAGTAAGCGCTCAGTATATACGATTGAATGAATGACTCAATACCATCATTCATTCATTCATCGCCCAGAGCTTAGAACAGTGCTTAGCGCATAGGAAGCACTTAACAAATACCATTATTATTATCATCATTATCCCTTCTAGACTGTGAGCCCGCTGTTGGGTAGGGACCGTCTCTATATGTTGCCAATTTGGACTTCCCAAGCGCCTAGTACAGTGCTCTGAACACAGTAAGCGCTCAATAAATACGATTGATTGATTGATTGATTGATTGATTGCATGAATGAATGAATGAATGAATAAATCCAAATCAACATGGAGAGTCTGAGGCAGAGGACTCCAAGTCCCAGAAGCCCTTGCGGAGCATATTCCCCCTCTCCCCCCCCCCCGGCAACAACTGAGCATGCTCAGTTGTCCAACTCAACACGGCGTTTCTGAGGCAGAGGACTACAAATCCCAGAAACCCTTGCAAAGCAGAGCGTTCCCCAAAAAACCCGGATTCTGAGCATGCGCAGTGTCCCAAACCAATATGGCGTTTCTGAGGACTCCAAATCCCAGAAGCCCTTGCAACGCAGGGCACCATGGCCTAGCCTGGTGGATAGAGCGTGGGGTTCGAATCCCGACTCCTCTACTTTAATTCTTTCATTTATTCATTTATTCAGTCGTATTTATTGAGCGCTTACTATATGCCAAACACTCTAGTAAGCGATTGGGAGAGTACAATATTGGGAGAGTACAACATACGGACAAACAGACACATTCCCTGTCTGCAACGATCTCACAGTCTAGGGGAGATGGACATTAATAACAGATATACATAAATAACAGATTTATAGCTATATACATAGGTGCTGTGGGGCTGGGAGGGAGGATGAATGAAGGGAGAGAGTCAGGGCGATGCAGAAGGGAGTGGGAGAAGAGGAAAGGAGGGTTTAGTCCGGGAATCAATCAATTGTATTTATTGAGCGCTTACTGTGTGCAGAGCACTGTACTAAGCGCTTGGAAGGCCTCTCAGAGGAGGAGGTGAGCCATCAATCCATTCATTCATGCATTCAATTGTATTTATTGAGCCATTACTATATGCCAAACACCGTACTAAGCGATTGGGAGAGTACAATGTTGGGAGAGTATAATATAAGAACAGACACATTCCCTGTCTGCATCTATCTCATAGTCTAGGGGAGATAGACTTCCCAAGATATACACATATATATATATTTATATATATATATATACATATAACAGATATACATAAATAACAGCTTTATAGCTATATACATAGGTGCTGTGGGGCTGGGAGGGAGGATGAATGAAGGGAGAGAGTCAGGGTGATGCAGAAGGGAGTGGGAGAAGAGGAAAGGAGGATTTAGTCAGGGAAGGCCTCGCAGAGGAGGAAGTGGGCCTTCAATCCATTCATTCATGCATTCAATCATATTTATTGAGCGCTTACTGTGTGCAGAGCACTGTAGTAAGCGCTTGGGAAGTACAAGTCGGCAGCATACAGAGGCAGTCCCTACCCAACAACGGGCTCACAGTCTAGAAGGCTTATGTTGCCAACTTGTACTTCCCAAGCGCTTACTACAGTGCTCTGCACACAGTAAGCGCTCAATAAATACGATTGATTGATTGATTGATTGATTGATAAGGCTTTGAAGCCGGGGGAGAGTGATAGTCTGTGGGATGCGAGGCGGGAAGGCCTTCCAGGCTGGAGGCAGGAGGGGGACGAGAGGTCGGCGGCGAGAGAGACGAGATGGAGGCCCAAGGAGGAGGTTGGCGTGAGAGGAGCGGAGTGCGCGGGCCGGACTGGAGTAGACGCCCGGGGAGGTGAGGTCGGAAGGGGCGAGGGGATGGACGGCTTTAAAGCCAACGGTAACGAGTTCCTGTGTGATGCAGAGGTGGATGGAGTTTCTTGAGGAGCGGGGAAACGCCGTCTGAACGTTTCCGAAGGAAACTGATCCGGACGGTTGAGTGGAGCCCGGACCGGAGTGGGGAGAGACAGGAGGCAGGGAGGTCAGCGGGGCGGCTGATACAGTCATCGAGGCGGGGTAGGAGAAGTGCTTGGATTAACGTGGGAGCGGGCTGGACGGAGAGAAAGGGGAAGCTTTTCCCCCTTCTAGACTGTGAGCCCACTGTTGGGTAGGGACTGTCTCTATATGTTGCCAACTTGGACTTCCCAAGCGTTTAGTCCAGTGCTCTGCACACAGTAAGCGCTCAATAAATACGATTGATTGATTGATTGATTGATTTTGGCCATGTTGCGAAGGTGGAACTGACAGGATTTAGCGACGGCTTGAATTCGCGGGTTGAAGGAGAGAGAGGAGTTTGGGATAATGCCAAGGTTACGGGCTTGTGGGCACTTGGGAAAGTCCAGTGCAACAGAGTTAGTAAACATGCTAATAATAATGATCAATAATAATAATAATAATAATAATGGTATATGTGAAGCACTTACTATGTGCCAAGCACTGTCCTAAAGCACAGTGTGGCTCAGTGGAAAGAGCCTGGGCTTTGGAGAAGCAGCGTGGCTCAGTGGAAAGAGCACGGGCTTTGGAGTCAGAGGTCGTGGGTTCGAATCCTGGCTCCACCACAAGTCTGCTGTGTGACCTTGGGCAAGTCACTTCACTTCTCTGAGCCTCAGTTCCCTCATCCGTAAAAATGGGGATTAAGACTGTGAGCCCTACGTGGGACAACTTGATCACATTGTATCCCCCCCCCCAGCGCTTAGAACAGTGCTTTGCACATAGCGCTTAACAAATGCCATCATCATCATTATTATTATTTGGAGTCCGAGGTCATGGGCTCAAATCCCGGCTCTGCCACTTGTCAGCTGGGTGACTTTGGGCAAGCCACTTCACTTCTCTGAGCCTCAGTGACCCCATCTGTAAAATGGGGATGAAGACTGTGAGCCCCCCCCGTGGGACAACCTGATCCCCTTGTAACCTTCCCAGCGATTAGAACGGTGCTTTGCGCATAGTAAGCGCTTAATAAATGCCATCGTTGTTATTATTATTACACGGTCATCAGGCGGTCCCACGTGGGGCTCCCAGTCGTCATCCCCATTAGACAGAGGAGGGAACTGAGGCCCAGAAAAGTGAAGTGGCTTGCCCAAGGTCACACAGCAGACAAGTGGCGGAGCCGGGATTAGAACCCACACCCTCTGACTCCCATGTTTGGCCTCTTTCCGCTAAGCCCCGCTGCTCCTCGTGTTCCCTGCCTACAATTACTCTATTTATTTTACTTGTCCATATTTACCATCATCATCATCATCAATCGTATTTATTGAGCGCTTACTGTGTGCAGAGCACTGTACTAAGCGCTTGGGAAGTACAAATTGGCAACATCTAGAGACAGTCCCTACCCAACAGTGGGCTCACAGTCTAAAAGGGGGAGACAAAACCAAACATACTAACAAAATACAATTTACTATTCTATTTATTTTCTTAATGATGTGCATCTAGCTTTATTTCTATTTATTCTGATGACTTGACACCCGTCCACATGTTTTGTTTTGTCATCTGTCACCTGTATATATGTATATATGTTTGTACATATTTATTACTCTATCCATTTTACTTGTGCATATCTATTCTATTTATTTTATTTTATTTATTTTATTTTGTTAGTATGTTTGGTTTTGTTCTCTGTCTCCCCCTTTTAGACCGTGAGCCCGCTGTTGGGTAGGGACTGTCCCTAGATGTTGCCAACTCGGACTTCCCAAGCGCTTAGTCCAGTGCTCCGCACACAGTAAGCGCTCAATAAATACGATTGATTGATTGATCGATTGATCTGTCTCCCCCTTCTAGACCATGAGCCCGTTGTCGGGTAGGGACCGTCTCCAGATGTGGCCGACTTGGACTTCCCAAGCGCTTAGTCCAGTGTTCTGCGCCCAGTAAGCGCTCAATAAATGAAGGGGCTGACCGTCTACTGCGTGCAAAGCAGTGTACTGAGCGCTTGGGAGAGACAGAGTTGGTCCTCTGACCCCCCCCACCGTCTCCCCCTTAGCTGAGGAACAAACTCTCTCCGCCGGAAATCCAGAAGTTTGCCGTGCTACTGCGGGAATACCGGCTGGGAATGGACGTGCAGGAATATTGCCGGGAGCTGCTCAGGCTTTACGGGGACAAGAGGAAATTCCTGCTCCTCGGTGAGAGAACGGCGGCCGCTCCGGCCTCGCGGCCTTCCGGGCCTCGGCCTCTGGGCCCACTCGGGCCCGTCGTTGCCCGCGCCCACTTTCCCCCTCACCCTCTGCGCAGGCCTGGGGCCCTTCGTCCCCGACCAGGACGTGGGCTACTTCGAGAGCTTCCTGGAGGACCTCGGCATCCGCGAGGGAGGCATCCTCACCGACAGCTTCGGCAGGATCAAGAGAGGCCGGGCCTCCGCCTCCATCCCGGCCTTCCCGGGCTCCACTCCCTTTCCCATCCCGGCCTCCATGCCTGCTCCCGCCCTGGCCTCCGTCCCGGCCTCCATCCTGGCCTCCGCCGCTGTATTGGCCTCCACCTCCCCCGACCGCAGCTACAGAGCCAAAGATGGAGGCCCTCATGAGCCGCGGGTTCAAGGGGAGGAAGAGGAAGAAGAGGAGGAGGACAACTATCTGTGAGCAAAGCAGCGCGGGGGGCAAGGCTCTCTCCGAGCCCCTTCCCCTCCCTGGGATCTGGGCGACGCCAATCGCCCGCCACTCCATCAGCAGCGCTTACTGAGCGCCTACAGTGTGCAGAACTCTGTACTGAGCGCCCGGGAGAGGCAATAGAATTAGCAGATACGAGCCCTGCTATTGAGGCGCTCACCACCTACCCATCAATCACCGGTATTCACTGAGCGCCGTCGGCGTGCCAAGCGCCACGTTGAGCACTTGGGAGAGTCCAGTAGAGTTAGGAGACACCCTCAAGGCGTCCATGTCGTTGTCACTGCCGACCTCTCATTCATTCAATCGCATTTGCGCTTAGTACAGTGCTCTGCACACGGTAAGCGCTCAATAAATACGATTGATGATGATGATGATTCATTCATTCATTCAATCGTATTTATTGAGCGCTTACCGTGTGCAGAGCACTGGACTAAGCGCTTGGGAAGTCCGAGTTGGCAACATATAGAGACGGTCCTTACCCAACAGCGGGCTTATTGAGCGCTTACCGTGTGCAGGGCACTGTACTAAGCGCTTGGTACTGTACTAACCGCCCTCCCTCCTCGCATCCCGCGGACCATCGCTCTCCCCACCTTCAAAGTCTTATTAAAGCACGCCTCCTCCAAGAAGCCTTCCCTGACTGCACCCTCCTTTCCTCTTCTCCCCCTCCCTTCTGCGTCGCCCCGACTCCCTCCCTTTCTTCATCCCCCTCCACGACTTGACGTCCACCTCCCGTCATTTTATTTCTTTCTCTTTTTCACTTTTTCAATCCTATTTATTGAGCGCTTACTGTGTGCAGAGCACTGTACTAAGCGCTTGGGAAGTCCAAGTTGGCAACATATAGAGACGGTCCCTACCCAACAGTGGGCTCACAGTCTTCATGTCCGTCTCCCCCTCTGAATAATAATAATAATGATGATGGCATTTATTAAGCGCTTACTATGTGCCAAGCACTGTTCTAAGCGCTGGGGAGGTTATAAGGTGATCAGGTTGTCCCATGGGGGGGGCTCACGGTCTTCATCCCCATTTTACAGATGAGGTCACGGAGGCTCAGAGAAGTGAAGTGACTTGCCCAAAGGCACACAGCTGACAAGTGGCGAATCTGGGATTCGAACCCACGACCCCCGACTCCAAAGCCCGGGCTCTTTCCACTGAGCCACGCTACGTGCAGAGCACTGTACTGAGCGCTGGGGAGACTCCGACACAGCCAAGTTGGTAGCTTCGAACCCTGACTCGGAGGAAGCGGAAACCATCCCGTCTTGGCCCGGTGTCTGGCTGCGAGGGGTCTCCTTCAAATCAATCAATCAATCAATCAATCAATCATATTTATTGAGCGCTTACTGTGTGCAGAGCACTGTACTAAGCGCTTGGGAAGTACAAGCTGGCAACATATAGAGACGGTCCCTACCCAACAGTGGGCTCACAGTCTAAAGGTCGTGACAGAGGCTGAGGGGGTCCTGGGGGGCTGAGGGGGTCAGAGGTCAGATAATAATAATAATAATTATGGCATTTGATAAGCACTTACTACGTGCAAAGCACTGTTCTAAGCGCTGCGGGGGGGATGCGAGGTAATCGGGTGGTCCCCCGTGGGGCTCACGGGCTTTATCCCCATTTTCCAGATGAGGGAACTGAGGCCCAGAGAAGTGAAGTGACTTGTCCAAAGTCACCCAGCTGACAAGTGGCAGAGGCGGGATTAGAACCCGTGACCTCTGACTCCAAAGCCCGGGCTCTTTCCACTGAGCCACGCGGCTTCCCGGCGGCCCCCCGACCCCCAGCTTGGAGGCGTAGAGGGTCCCCCCGTGGGGGTCTGAGGGGTCAGAGGTCAGATGGATGGTGCCCCCCACAACTGTGAGGTGAGCAGGGTCTCCCGTGAGGGTCTGGGGGCTCTGAGGGGTCATTCATTCAATCGTATTTATTGAGCGCCTACTGTGTGCAGAGCACTGTAGTAAGCACTTGGGAAGGACAAGTCAGTAGCGGGTGACCCCTTCCCCATGTCTGAGGAGGGCAGGGCCCCCAGTGGGGGTCTGGGGGCTCTGAGGGGTCAGAGGTCAAATGGGCACCCCCCGTGAGGCAAGTAGGGTCTCTCCTGAAGGGTCAGAGGTCAGGTGGGCAGCCCCCAACTCTGAGGCGATAGGGGTCAGATGTCAGATGGGGCAAGTAGGGGCTCCCCTGCGGGCTCTGAGGGGTCGGAGGTCAGGTGGGCAGCCCCCCAACTCTGAGGCAATGGGGTCAGAGGTCAGATGGGGCAAGTAGGGTCTCCCCTGTGGGGTCGGAGGTCAGGTGGGCAGCCCCCCCAACTCTGAGGCGATAGGGGTCGGAGGTCAGATGGCAAGTAGGGTCTCCCCTGCGGGCTCTGAGGGGTCGGAGGTCAGGTGGGCAGCCCCCAACTCTGAGGCGATAGGGGTCAGAGGTCAGATGGGGCATGTAGGGTCTCCCCTGTGGGGTCAGAGGTCAGATGGGCAGCCCCCCAACTCTGAGGCGATAGGGGTCAGAGGTCAGATGGGGCAAGTAGGGTCTCCCCTGCGGGCTCTGAGGGGTCGGAGGTCAGGTGGGCAGCCCCCCACCTCTGAGGTGATAGGGGTCGGAGGTCAGATGGGGCAAGTAGGGTCTCCCCTGAGGGCTCTGAGGGGTCGGAGGTCAGGTGGGCAGCCCCCCAACTCTGAGGCGATAGGGGTCAGAGGTCAGATGGGGCAAGTAGGGTCTCCCCTGTGGGCTCTGAGGGGTCAGAGGTCAGATGGGCAGCCCCCCAACTCTGAGGCGACAGGGGTCAGAGGTCAGATGGGGCAAGTAGGGTCTCCCCTGAGGGGTCGGAGGTCAGGTGGGCAGCCCCCCAACTCTGAGGCAATAGGGGTCGGAGGTCAGATGGGGCAAGTAGGGTCTCCCCTGCGGGCTCTGAGGGGTCGGAGGTCAGGTGGGCAGCCCCCCAACTCTGAGGCGATAGGGGTCAGAGGTCAGATGGGGCAAGTAGGGTCTCCCCTGCGGGCTCTGAGGGGTCGAAGGTCAGGTGGGCAGCCCCCCAACTCTGAGGCGATAGGGGTCAGAGGTCAGATGGGCATCCCCCCCCCCCCCCCCGACCCTGAGGCGGTCAGGGTCCCCCTCGGAGGGACGGGGTTCCTCCCAGCAGCCCCACGTGAAGGAGTTTCCCTTTTTCAGGGGGAAGTCCGGGCCCAGGCGCCCGGAAATCCCCTCTTTCCCAACACCGGTCAGAACCGGTCGGTTGCTAGGTGCCTGACCCCCCCCAAACCCTAGAGAGGGGCCTAGGGGGACCCCAACTCTGCGCCCACCCCCAATATCCATCATTTATTTATTTCTATTTACGTCCATCTTCCCCTCTAGATGGTCAGTTCCCCGTGGGCAGGGAATGGGTCTTTTTATTGTTCTATTGTTCTCTCCCAAGCGCTTAGTACAGCCCTCCGCACGTAGTAAGCTTTTGGACTGTGAGCCCGCTGTTGGGTAGGGACTGTCTCTATATGTTGCCAGCTTGTACTTCCCAAGCGCTTAGTACAGTGCTCTGCACTCAATACAGCACTCAATAAATACGATTGATTGATTGATGATAGTAAGCACTCGACATATACGATTGAATAATAATAATAATAATAATAATAATAATAATGGCGTTTATTAAGCGCTTACTATGTGCAAGACACTGTTCTAAGCCCTGGGAAGGTTACAAGGTGATCGGGTTGTCCCACGTGGGGCTCACAGTCTTCATCCCCATTTTACAGATGAGGGAACTGAGGCACAGAGAATAATGATAATAATAATGATGGCATTTATTAAGCGCTTACTATGTGCAAAGCACTGTTCTAAGCGCTGGGGAGGTGACAAGGTGATGAGGTTGTCCCACAGGGGGCTCACAGTCTTAATCCCCATTTTACAGATGAGGGAACTGAGGCACAGAGAATAATAATAATAATAATAATGATGGCATTTATTAAGCGCTTACTATGTGCAAAGCACTGTTCTAAACGCTGGGGAGGTTACAAGGTGATGAGGTTGTCCCACAGGGGGCTCACAGTCTTAATCCCCATTTTACAGATGAGGGAATTGAGGCACAGAGAATAATAATAATAATAATAATGATGGCATTTATTAAGTGCTTACTACGTACAAAACACTGTTCTAAGCCCTGGGAAGGTTACAAGGTGATCGGGTTGTCCCACGTGGGGCTCACAGTCTTCATCCCCATTTTACAGATTTGGGAACTGAGGCACAGAGAATAATGATAATAATAATGATGGCATTTATTAAGTGCTTACTCTGTGCAAAGCACTGTTCTAAGCGCTGGGGAGGTTACAAGGTGATGAGGTTGTCCCACGGGCGGCTCACAGTCTTAATCTCCATTTTACAGATGCGGGAACTGAGGCACAGAGAATAATAATAATGATGATGGCATTTATTAAGCGCTTACTATGTGCAAAGCACTGTTCTAAGCGCTGGGGAGGTTACCAGGGGCTCACAGTCTTTTCACTTCTCTGTGCCTCAGTTCCCTCATCTGGAAAATGGGGATGAAGACTGGGAGCCCCTCGTGGGACAACCTGATTACTTTGTAACCTCCCCAGCGCTTAGAAAAGTGCTTGGCACATAGTAAGCGCTTAATAAATGCCGTCATTATTATAGCAAGAGCTTAACAAATACCATGAAAAAAGCCGTCATTATTATAGTAAGCGTTTAACAAACCCATGAAAAAACCCCGTAAAAAAACAGTGCAGCTCAGCCGCAATATCTTTTATCTTACCTTATATCCGTAATTTATTCATTTCTATCAATGTCTGTCACCCCCTCTACATGGTCAGCTCGTTGTGGGCAGGGACTGTGTCTGTTTATTGTTGTATTGGACTCTCCCAAGCGCTCAGTTCAGTGCTCTGCACACAGTAATAAATAACTACTAAATAAATAAATAAATAAAATAATTGCTCTGCACACAGTAAGCGCTCAATAAGTACGATTGATTGATTGCTAAATTAAATAAATAAATAAACAAAATAATTGCTCTGCACACAGTAAGCGCTCAATAAGTACGATTGATTAAGTAAAAAAATAAATAAATAAAATAACTCAGTAAATGCGACGGCTTGATTTAGAAAATGGGGATTAAGGCCGTGAGCCTTAATAAATAAATTAAGCCTTAATTAAGCCGTGAGCCTTAATAAATAGATAGATAAATAAATAAATAAATAAATAAATAAATAAATAAATAAATAAATAAATAAATAAATAAATAACGCTCAGTAAATGCGACGGCTTGATTTAGAAAATGAGGATTAAGGCCGTGAGCCTTAATAAATAAATTAAGCCTTAATTAAGCCGTGAGCCTTAATAAATAGATAAATAAATAAATAAATAAATAAATAAATAAATAAATAAATAAATGAAATAACACAGTAAATGCGACGGCTTGATTTAGAAAATGAGGATTAAGGCCGTGAGCCTTAATAAATAAATTAGGCCTTAATTAAGCAGTGAGCCTTAATAAATAGATAAATA
Source organism: Tachyglossus aculeatus (assembly GCF_015852505.1). NCBI lineage: Eukaryota > Metazoa > Chordata > Mammalia > Monotremata > Tachyglossidae > Tachyglossus > Tachyglossus aculeatus. The sequence goes on from NC_052073.1 coordinate 36,362,671, forward strand.
AATAAATAAATAAACAGATAAATAAATAAATAAATAAATAAATAAATAAATAAATAAATAAATAAAATAACACAGTAAATGCGACGGCTTGATTTAGAAAATGAGGATTAAGGCCGTGAGCCTTAATAAATAAATTAAGCCTTAATTAAGCCGTGAGCCTTAATAAATAGATAGATAAATAAATAAATAAATAAATAAATAAATAAATAAATAAATAAATAAATAAATAAAATAACACTCAGTAAATGCGACGGCTTGATTTAGAAAATGAGGATTAAGGCCGTGAGCCTTAATAAATAAATTAAGCCTTAATTAAGCCGTGAGCCTTAATAAATAGATAAATAAATAAATAAATAGATGAATAAATAAATAAATAAAATGAATAAATGAATAAATAAATAAAATAACCCTCAGTAAATGCGACGGCTTGATTTAGAAAATGAGGATTAAGGCCGTGAGCCTTAATAAATAAATTAAGCCTTAATTAAGCCGTGAGCCTTAATAAATAGATAGATAGATAAATAAATAAATAAATAAATAAATAAATAAATAAATAAATAAATAAAATAACACTCAGTAAATGCGACGGCTTGATTTAGAAAATGAGGATTAAGGCCGTGAGCCCCTTGTGGGACGAGGGATCGTGTCCGAGCGGATGAGCTTAGAACAGTGCTTTGCACATAGTAAGCGCTTAATAAATGCCATCATCATTATTATCATGAGCTGGTATTTCACCCTCCCGGGGCGCTCATTACCGGCTCCTCCGCTTGTCAGCCGGGTGACTTTGGGCAAGTCGTTTCACTTCTCTGGGCCTCGGTGACCTCATCTGCAAAATGGGGGTGAAGACCGGGAGCCCCACGGGGGACAAACTGTCAACCTTGTCACTTCACTTCTCTGGGCCTCAGTTCCCTCATCTGTAAAACGGGGATTGACTGTGAGCCCCCCGTGGGACAACCTGATCACCTTGTATCCCCCCAGCGCTTAGAACAGTGCTTTGCACATAGAAAGCGCTTAATAAATGCTATTATTATTATTATTATTATTATTATCATTATTATTATTATTATCACCCTGGGGCTTAGAACAGTGCCTGGCTCATAGTAAGCGCTTAACAACCTGTCGACCTTGTCACTTCACTTCCCTGTGCCTCAGTTCCCTCATCTGTAAAATGGGGATTGACTGTGAGCCCCCCGTGGGACAACCTGATCACCTTGTATCCCCCCAGCGCTTACAACAGTGCTTTGCACATAGTAAGCGCTTAATAAATGCCATTATTATTATTATTATTATTATTATTACTATTATCACCCTGGGGCTTAGAACAGTGCCTGGCTCATAGTAAGCGCTTAACAACCTGTCGACCATGTCACTTCACTTCTCTGTGCCTCAGTTCCCTCATCTGTAAAATGGGGATTGACTGTGAGCCCCCCGTGGGACAACCTGATCACCTTGTATCCCCCCCAGCGCTTAGAACACTGCTTTGCACATAGTAAGCGCTTAATAAATGCTATTATTATTATTATTATTATTATTATTATTATTATTATTATTATATCACCCCAGGGCTTAGAACAGTGCCTGGCTCATAGTAAGCGCTTAACAACCTGTCGACCTTGTCACTTCACTTCTCTGTGCCTCAGTTCCCTCATCTGTAAAAGGGGTATTGACTGTAAGCCCCCCTGGGACAACCTGATTACCTTGTATCCCCCCAGCGCTTAGAACAGTGCTTTGCACATAGTAAGTGCTTAATAAATGCCATTATTATTATTATTATTATCACCCCGGGGCTTAGAACAGTGCCTGGCTCATAGTAAGCGCTTAACAACCTGTCGACCTTGTCACTTCACTTCTCTGTGCCTCAGTTCCCTCACCTGTAAAATGGGGATTGACTGTGAGCCCCTTCCTGATAACCTTGTAACCTCCCCAGCGCTTAGTACAGTGCTTTGCACATAGTAAGCGCTTAATACATGCTATCATTATTATTATTATAATTATTAACAAATGCCATCGTTCTGATCATGATAGTGCCCGCCACATAGCGCGAAACAAACACCATCCATTCAATCGTATTTACTGAGCGCTTCCAGTGGGCAGAGCACTGGACTAAGCGCTTGGGAAGTCCAAGTTGGCAACATAGAGAGACGGTCCCTACCCAACAGTGGGCTCACAGTCTTGTACTTCCCAAGCGCTTAGTCCAGTGCTCTGCACATAGTAAGCGCTCACTAAATACAATTGATTGATTGATTGATTGATACCCAACAGTTGTCTCACCATCCATTCATTCATTCAATCGTATTTATTGAGCGCTTCCTGTGGGCAGAGCACTGGACTAAGCGCTTGGGAAGTCCAAGTTGGCAACATAGAGAGACGGTCCCTACCCAACAGTGGGCTCACAGTCTTGTACTTCCCAAGCGCTTAGTCCAGTGCTCTGCACACAGTAAGCGCTCACTAAATACGATTGATTGATTGATTGATTAATACCCAACAGTTGGCGTACAGTCTTGTACTTCCCAAGCGCTTAGTCCAGTGCTCTGCACACAGTAAGCGCTCACTAAATACGATTGATTGATTGATTGATTGATACCCAACAGTTGGCTCACAGTCTTGTACTTCCCAAGCGCTTAATCCAGTGCTCTGCACACAGTAAGCGCTCACTAAATACGATTGATTGATTGATTGATTGATTGATTGATACCCAACAGTTGGCTCACAGCCTTGTACTTCCCAAGCGCTTAGTCCAGTGCTCTGCACACAGTAAGCGCTCACTAAATACGATTGATTGATTGATTGATACCCGACAGTTGGCTCACAGCCTTGTACTTCCCAACTGCTTAATCCAGTGCTCTGCACACAGTAAGCGCTCACTAAATACGATTGATTGATTGATTGATTGATTGATTAGCACTCCAGACGGAACCAAAAACCCGAAGGCCGGCCGCGCGGAAAATGCAAGGGATTCCTGGCTTTTATTTCCTGCTTGGCCCCCAACTTTGCATGGACTTTGCTTAGGGTCAGGGTGCGAGGGGAAGCGCCGACCGCAGAAAACCCGCCCGGGGTGGGCAGAAGGGGAAGAGAAGGTGGAAAAAAAAAAATTAAAATGAATAATAATCTCGAGGGCAGGACTTATCCGCTTCCCCCTCCTCCAGGGGTGTCCCAACAAGTCCCACGTTAGACGGGCGCTGAGGGTTTAGGAGAGGGCCGCGTCCCCCCTCTGCCCTCCTTTGGGGGGGCCTGTTGGTTCATTCATTCATTCAATCGTACTTATTGAGCGCTTACTGGGCGCAGAGCACTGGACTGAGCGCTTGGGAAGCCCGCTGGAGAGGAGAGAGGAGGCTTTCGGGCCTAAGAAGCCCCCCATTCACAGCATCAGGTCAGTGTCCCATCCCGCCGGCTCAGGGGAGCGTCCCCCATCTCTGGGAATCTAGGAAGTCTCTTGGCTGGGGGGCCGGGGGGCGTCTTCTAGGTTTTAGGGGGTCTCCAGTGGGAGGAGGAGGAGGAGGTGGAAGGCCCTGAGACTGTGAGCCCACTCTTTTAGACTGTGAGCCCACTGTTGGGTAGGGACTGTCTCTCTATGTTGCCAATCTGTACTTCCCAAGCGCTTAGTACAGTGCTCTGCACATAGTAAGCGCTCAATAAATACGATTGATGATGATGATGAGATCTGCCCCTTTTGGGGGTCAAATCGGGGAGACTGAGGCTCTAGAATACTATCATCATCATCAATCGTATTTACTGAGCGCTTACGGTGTGTAGAGCACTGTACTAAGCGCTTGGGAAGTACAAATTGGCAACACACAGAGACGGTCCCTACCCAACAGTGGGCTCACAGTCTAAAATACTACTACTATTAGTAGTAGTAGTAGTACTACTAAGAGAAGCAGCGTGGCTCAGTATGAAAGAGCCCGGGCTTTGGAGTCAGAGGTCACGGGTTCAAATCCCGGCTCCACCAGTTGTGAGCTGTGTGACTTTGGGCAAGTCACTTCACTTCTCCGGGCCTCAGTTCCCTCATCTGGAAAATGGGGATTAAGACTGTGAGCCCCACGAGGGACAACCTGATCACCTTGTAGCCTTCCCAGCGCTTAGAACAGTGCTTTGCACATAGTAAGCGCTTAATAAATGCCATCATTATTATTATTATTATTATTATTACTAATAATGATGGCATTTATTAAGCGCTTACTATGTGCCAGGCACTGTTCTAAGCGCTGGGGAGGTTACAAGGTGATCAGGTTCTCTGTCTCCCCCTTCTAGACTGTGAGCCCACTGTTGGGTAGGGACCATCTCTCTGTGTTGCCAACTTGGACTTCCCAAGCGCTTAGTACAGTGCTCTGCACACAGTAAGCGCTCAATAATTACGATTGATTGATTGATTGATTGATCAGGTTGTCCCACGGGGGGCCTCACCGTCTTCATCCCCATTTGACAGATGAGGGAACTGAGGCCTGGAGAAGTGAAGCGCCTTGCCCAAGGTCACACAGCTGACAGGCGGTGGAGCCGGGATTTGAACCCATGACCTCTGAGCCCCAAGCCCGGGCTCTTTCCGCTAAGCCGCGTATCTCCCCCAGCGTTTAGTACAGTGCCCGGCACATAGTAAGCGCTTAACAAACACCATTAAAAACGTGGGTCTCCCCCGCTCTAGGCGGTCGGCTCGCAGTGGGGAGGGAGTGTATCTGTTTGTTGTTGTATTGGACGCTCCTACGTGCTTAGTACAGTGCTCCGCACACAGAAGGCGCTCAATAAGTACCCTCGATGGGTTGGCGTCGGAGGAGCAGAGTTTGCCGGCTGGGCTGAAGTAGACGCTCGGCGAGGTGAGGCGGGAGGGGGGGAGCAGAATATATTATTTTTATTAGTATTACTATCATCACGATGATTATGGGGTAAATCAATCCCGCGGCGGTATTTATTGAGCGCTTACTCTGTGCTGAGCACTGTACTGAGCGCTTGAGACTTTTAGACTGTGAGCCCACTCTTTTAGACTGTGAGCCCACTGTTGGGTAGGGACTGTCTCTATATGTTGCCAATTTGGACTTCCCAAGCGCTTAGTACAGTGCTCTGCACACAGTAAGCGCTCAATAAGTACGATTGATTGATTGATTGATTGATTGATTGATTGAGAGAGTCCAGCACAACAGCACTGGCAGACACGTTCCCTGCCCCTAACCAGCTGGCAGCCCGTCTGTTGTATCGTTCTCTTGTCCTCTCCCGAGTGCTTAGTACAGTGCCCTGCACACAGTGTAAGCGCTCAATAAATATGATCGAATGAAGGAGTAAATGGGGAGATGGAAACTAATCTGAATAAATAAGTAGTTGATCAGATATGACATACAATTTATTCATTGTGTTGCCGACTTGTACTTCCCAAGCGCTTAGTATAGTGCTCTGCACACAGTAAGTGCTCAATAAATATGATTGATTGATTCATTCGATCATAATAATAGTAATAATGGCATTTATTAAGCGCTTACTATGTGCAAAGCACTGTTCTCGTATTTATCGAGAAGCAGCATGGCTCAGTGGAAAGAGCCTGGGCTTTGGAGTCAGAGGTCATGGGTTCAAATCCCGACTCTGACACTAGTGAGCTGTGTGACTTTGGGCAAGTCACTTCACTTCTCTGGGCCTCAGTTACCTCATCTGTAAAATGGGGATGAAGACCGGGAGCCCCCCGGGGGACAACCTGATCGCCTTGTAACCTCCCGAGAGCTTAGAACAGTGCTTTGCACATAGTAAACGCTTAATAAATGCCATCATTATTATTATTGAGTGCTTACTGTGTGCAGAGCACTGTACTAAGCGCTTGGAAAGTACGATTGTGTGACTTACTTGTCAGCTGTGTGACTTTGGGCCAGTCACTTCACTTCTCTATGCCTCAGTTACCTCAACTGTAAAATGGGGATGAAGACTGTGAGCCCCCCGGGGGACAACCTGATCACCTTGTAACCTCCCCAGTGCTTAGAACAGTGCTTTGCACATAGTAAGCGCTTAATAAATGCCATCATTATTATTATTCAGCGCTCACTGTGTGCAGAGCACTGTACTAAGTGCTTGGAAAGTACAATTGTGCGGCTTACTTGTCAGCTGTGTGACTTTGGGCCAGTCACTTCACTTCTCTGGGCCTCAGTTACCTCAACTGTAAAATGGGGATGAAGTCTGTGAGCCCCCCGGGGGACAACCCGATCACCTTGTAACCTCCCCAGGGCTTAGAACAGTGCTTTGCACATAGTAAGCGCTTAATAAATGCCATCATTATTATTATTATTGAGCATTTACTGTGTGCAGAGCACTATACTAAGCGCTTGGAAAGTACAATTGTGTGACTTACTTGTCAGCTGTGTGACTTTGGGCCCGTCACTTCACTTCTCTGGGCCTCAGTTCCCTCATCTGTAAAATGGGGATGAAGACCGGGAGCACCCCGGGGGACAACCTGATCACCTTGTACCCTCCCCAGTGCTTAGAACAGTGCTTTGCACATAGTAAGTGCTTAATAAATGCCATCATTATTATTATTATGGAGCGCTTACTGTGTGCAGAGCCTATACTAAGCGCTTGGAAAGTACAATTGTGTGCCTTACTTGTCAGCTGTGTGACTTTGGGCCAGTCACTTCACTTCTCTGGGCCTCAGTTACCTCATCTGTAAAATGGGGATGAAGACCGGGAGCCCCCCGGGGGACAACCTGATCACCTTGTACCCTCCCCAGCGCTTAGAACAGTGCTTGGCACATAGTAAGCGCTTAATCAATGGCATTATTATTATTATTACAATTTAAAGATGGGACTATAAATGCTGCCGAGGGGTCGGGGAAGGGGGCGACTATCAAGTGTCAAAACGCGGGGCCCCCGGTGAAAATCTAGGACGGGGGAGGGTCCGGAAAGGCCCCGGAGTGGGGAAGTCGAGGTAGGCCGGGAGAAGCCGGAAGCGAGAATGGGACTCTGGGCCCAGCTGGGGGCCACCAGGCCTGACAGGTCAACAAGAAGGGAACTGCTTGGACGCCTCCGCCCCCCCCCACCCCCAACCGCCCTCGCCACTTCCTGTTCTCCCCCTGCTAAGCTCTCAGGGCCCGACTGCGTGGCTCAGTGGAAAGAGCACGGGCTTTGGAGTCAGAGGTCATGGGTTCGAATCCCGACTCTGCCACATGTCTGCTGTGTGATCTTGGGCAAGTCACTTAACTTCTCTGGGCCTCAGTGACCTCATCTGTAAAATGGGGATGAGGACTGGGAGCCCCACGTGGGACAACCTGATCACCCTGTATCCTCCCCAGCGCTTAGAACAGTGCTTTGCACATAGTAAGCGCTTAATAAATGCCAATTATTTTTATTTTTAGACTGTGAGCCCACTGTTGGGTAGGGACTGTCTCTATGTGTTGCCAATTTGTACTTCCCAAGCGCTTAGTACAGTGCTCTGCACATAGTAAGCGCTCAATAAATACGATTGATTGATTGATTGATTGACTGAGAGCTTGTTGCCAACTTGTACTCCCCAAGCGCTTAGTACAGTGCTCAGCACACAGTAAGCGCTCAATAAATACGGTTGATGATGATGACGATGACGGGCCTGGTCTCCTCCGGCTCAAACGGAAGCGCTTAGTCCAGTGCTCTGCACACAGTAAGCGCTCAATAAATACGATTGATGATGATGATGATGACGGGCCTGGTCTCCTCCGGCTCAAACGGAAACCGCTCCATGTCGGCTGAGAGCTTGTTGCCAACTTGTACTCCCCAAGCGCTTAGTACAGTGCTCTGCATACAGTAAGCGCTCAATAAATACGATTGATGATGATGATGACGGGCCTGGTCTCCTCCGGCTCAAACGGAAGCGCTTAGTACAGTGCTCTGCACACAGTAAGCGCTCAATAAATACGATTGATGATGATGACGGGCCTGGTCTCCTCCGGCTCAAACGGAAACCGCTCCATGTCGGCTGAGAGCTTGTTGCCAACTTGTACTCCCCAAGCGCTTAGTACAGTGCTCAGCACACAGTAAGCGCTCAATAAATACGATTGATGATGATGATGATGACGGGCCTGGTCTCCTCTGGCTCAAACGGAAGCGCTTAGTACAGTGCTCTGCACACAGTAAGCGCTCAATAAATACGATTGATGATGATGACGGGCCTGGTCTCCTCCGGCTCAAACGGAAACCGCTCCATGTCGGCTGAGAGCTTGTTGCCAACTTGTACTCCCCAAGCGCTTAGTACAGTGCTCTGCACACAGTAAGCGCTCAATAAATACGATTGATGATGATGATGATGACGGGTCTGGTCTCCTCCGGCTCAAACGGAAGCGCTTAGTACAGTGCTCTGCACACAGTAAGCGCTCAATAAATACGATTGATGATGATGACGGGCCTGGTCTCCTCCGGCTCAAACGGAAACCGCTCCATGTCGGCTGAGAGCTTGTTGCCAACTTGTACTCCCCAAGCGCTTAGTACAGTGCTCTGCACACAGTAAGCGCTCAATAAATACGATTGATGATGATGATGACGGGCCTGGTCTCCTCCGGCTCAAACGGAAGCGCTTAGTACAGTGCTCTGCACACAGTAAGCGCTCAATAAATACGATTGATGATGATGACGGGCCTGGTCTCCTCCGGCTCAAACGGAAACCGCTCCATGTCGGCTGAGAGCTTGTTGCCAACTTGTACTCCCCAAGCGCTTAGTACAGTGCTCAGCACACAGTAAGCGCTCAATAAATACGATTGATGATGATGATGATGACGGGCCTGGTCTCCTCCGGCTCAAACGGAAGCGCTTAGTACAGTGCTCTGCACACAGTAAGCGCTCAATAAATACGATTGATGATGATGACGGGCCTGGTCTCCTCCGGCTCAAACGGAAACCGCTCCATGTCGGCTGAGAGCTTGTTGCCAACTTGTACTCCCCAAGCGCTTAGTACAGTGCTCTGCACACAGTAAGCGCTCAATAAATGCGATTGATGATGATGATGACGGGCCTGGTCTCCTCCGGCTCAAACGGAAACCACTCCATGTCGGCTGTAGTAGACCCTCGCCGAGCGTCTACTACAGCCCAGCCCTCTGTCCCCCTCTTTTAGACTGTGAGCCCACTGTCGGGTAGGGACTGTCTCTATATGTTGCCAACTTGGACTTCCCAAGCGCTTAGTACAGTGCTCTGCACACAGTAAGCGCTCAATAAATACGGTTGATGATGATGATGATGTCCGCTCACCCCCTCTCGCCTCAGCTCGGCGAGCGTCTACTACTACTACTAATAATAATAATGTTGGCATTTGTTAAGCGCTTACTATGTGCAAAGCACTGTTCTAAGCGCTGGGGGGGATACAAAGTGATCAGGTTGTCCCATGTGGGGTTCACAGTCTTAATCCCCATTTTACAGATGAGATAACTGAGGCTCAGAGAAGTTAACTGACTCGCCCAAGGTCACCCAGCAGACATGTGGCAGAGTCGGGATTCGAACCCATGACCTCTGACTCCAAAGCCCGGGCTCTTTCCACTGAGCCACGCTGCTCACGTCTACTACTGCCCTCGGCTCACCCCCTCCTACTTCGCCCAATTAAGCATCTACTGCAGCCCAGTCCTCAGTCTGCTCCCCCCCCTCCCGCCCCACCTCGCTGAGCATCTACTACAGCTCAGTCTCCACACTCTGCTCCTCCGCCCCGCTCTCTCCACCTCCTAAAAATCCCACCTCCTCCAGGAAGCCTTCCCCGACCAATCCCCGCTGGAAAAGCAGCGTCGCTCGGTGGAAAGAGCCCGGGCTTTGGAGTCCGAGGTCGTGGGTTCAAATCCCGGCTCCGCCAATTGCCAGCTGGGTGACTTTGGGCGAGTCACTTCATTTCTCTGGGCCTCAGTTTCCTCATCTGTCAAATGGGGATGAAGACTGGGAGCCCCCCGTGGGACAAGCTGATCACTTTGTAACCTCCCCAGCGCTTAGTACAGTGCTTTGCACATAGTAAGCGCTTATTAAATACCATTATTATTATTCTCTGGGCCTCAGTTCCCTTAAAAACTGTGAGCCCCCCGTGGGACAACCTGATCACCTTGTAACCTCCCCAGCGCTTAGTACAGTGCTTTGCACATAGTAAGCACTTATTAAATACCATTATTATTATTCTCTGGGCCTCAGTTCCCTTAAAAACTGTGAGCCCCCCGTGGGACAACCTGATCACCTTGTAACCTCCCCAGCGCTTAGTACAGTGCTTGGCACATAGTAAGCGCTTATTAAATACCATTATTATTATTCTCTGGGCCTCAGTTCCCTTAAAAACTGTGAGCCCCCCATGGGACAACCTGATCACCTTGTAACCTCCCCGGCGCTTAGAACAGTGCTTGGCACATAGTAAGCGCTTATTAAATACCATCATTATTATTATTCTCTGGGCCTCAGTTCCCTCATCTGTAAAATGGGATCGAGACTGTGCGACAGAGGGACTGCTTCCAACCCGGTTTGGTTGTATCTACCCCAGCGCTTAGTACAGTGCCTGGCACCTAGGAAGCGCTTAATAATAATAACGATGGCATTTATTAAGCGCTTACTATGTGCAAAGCACTGTTGGAAGCGCTGGGGAGGTTACAAAGTGATGAGGTTGGCCCACGGGGGGCTCACGGTCTTAATCCCCATTTTACAGGTGAGGTAACTGAGGCCCAGAGAAGTGAAATGATGGGATTTGAACCCAATACCATCTTTATTATGTTTATAGTCGCCATCTGCCTCACCTCCCGCCCCTCCCCCTGAATAAGGAAGGCACGAAAAGTGTCACTTCTTCATTCTGAGCCCTCCCAAGGGTCTAGTACAGCCCGGCTCACCAGGTGGATGCCACTGTAAATACCGCCGCTCCTAAAGCGGGGTTTGTTAAGCGCTTACTATGTGCCAAGCACTGTTCTAAGCGCTGGGGAGGTTACAAGGTGATCAGGTTGTCCCACGGGGGGCTCGCAGTCTTCATCCCCATTTTACAGATGAGGGAACTGAGGCACAGAGAATAATAATAATAATAATAATAATGGCATTTATTAAGCGCTTACTATGTGCAAAGCACTGTTCTAAGCGCTGGGGAGGTTACAAGGTGATCAGATTGCCTCACTTGGGGCTCACAGTCTTCACCCCCATTTTCCAGATGAGGGAACTGAGGCCCAGAGAAGTGAAGTGCCTTGCCCAAAGTCACACAGCTGACAAGTGGCAGAGCCGGGATTTGAACCCTTGACCTCGATCTCGTTAAGCGCTTACTATGTGCGAAGTACTGATCTAAGCGCTGGGGGGAATACAAGGTGATCAGGTTGTCCCGCGAGGGGTTCACAGTCTTCATCCCCATTTTACAGATGAGGGAACTGAGGCACAGAGAAGTTAAGTGACACGCCCAAAGTCACACAGCAGACAAGTGGCGGAGCCAGGATTAGAACCCACGTAGGGCTCACAGTCTTAATCCCAATTTTCCAGATGAGGGAACTGAGGCCCAGAGAAGTGAAGTGACTTGCCCAAAGTCACACAGCTGACAAGTGGCGGAGCCGGGATTTGAACCCTTGACCTCAATCTCATTAAGTGCTTACTATGTGCGAAGCACTGATCTAAGCGCTGGGGGGAATACAAGGTGATCAGGTTGTCCCACGAGGGGCTCCCAGTCTTCATCCCCATTTTCCAGATGAGGGAACTGAGGCCCAGAGAAGTGAAGTGACTGGCCCAAAGTCACACAGCTGACAATTGGTGGAGCTGGGATTTGAACCCATGACTTCAGGCTCCCAAGCCCGGGCTCCGCTGTGAGCCCACTGTTGGGTAGGGGCCGTCTCTATATGTTGCCAACTTGTACTTCCCAAGCGCCTAGTACAGTGCTCTGCACACAGTAAGCACTCAATAAATACGATTGATTGATTGATATTGATTGATTGATCTATTTTCTCCGGAACATCCTGTCTTCTTCCCTCATCCGTAACCTTGCTACCGAGAAGCAGTGTGGTTCAGTGGAAAGAGCCCGGGCTTTGGAGTCAGAGGTCATTCATCCGTTCATTCAATCGTATTTATTGAGCGCTTACTGTGTGCAGAGCACTGTACTAAGCGCTCAGAGAAGCAGCGTGGCTCAGTGGAAAGAGCCCAGGCTTTGGAGTCAGAGGTCATTCATTCGTTCATTCAATCGCATTTATTGAGCGCTTACTGTGTGCAGAGCACTGTACTAAGCGCTCAGAGAAGCGGCGTGGCTCAGTGGAAAGAGCCCGGGCTTTGGAGTCAGAGGTAATGGGTTCAAATCCCGGCTCCGCCAATTGTCAGCTGTGTGACTTTGGGCAAGTCACTTCACTTCTCTGGGCCTCAGTTCCCTCATCTGGAAAATGGGGAAGCAGCGTGCCTCAGAGGAAAGAGCCCGGGCTTTGGAGTCAGAGGTCATGGGTTCAAATCCAGGCTCTGCCAATTGTCAGCTGGGTGACTTTGGGCAAGTCACTTCACTTCTCTGGGCCTCAGTTCCCTCATCTGTAAACTGAGGATTAAGACTGTGAGCCCCCCGTGGGGCAACCTGATCACCTTGTAACCTCCCCAGCGCTTAGACCAGTGCTTTGCACATAGTAAGCGCTTAATAAGTGCCATTATTATTATTATTATTACAAGGTGGCAACATACAGAGAGGGAACATACCCAACAGCGGGCTCACAGTCTGGAAGGGGGAGACCGACGACAAAACAAAACATATTAATAAAATAAAATAAATAGAATAAATATGTACAAGTAAAATAAATAGAGTGATAAATCTGTACAAACATCTATACAGGTGCTGTGGGGATGGGAAGGAGGTAGGATGGGGGAGGATGGGGAAGGGGAGAGGAAGGAGGGGGCTCAGTCTGGGAAGGCCTCCTGGTCATGGGTTCAAATCCCGGCTCCACCAACTGTCAGCTGGGTGACTTTGGGCAAGTCCCTTCACTTCTCTGGGCCTCAGTGACCTCATCTGGAAAATGGGAGCCCCCCGTGGGACAACCTGATCACCTTGTAACCTCCCCAGTGCTTCGAACTGTGCTTGGCATGTAGTAAGCGCTTAATAAATGCCATTATTATTATTATTATTATTATTCGGTTATCCTTGTTGCTCAATAAATACCACTCATAAATACTTGGACTTCCCAAGCACTTAGTACAGTGCTCTGCACACAGTAAGCGCTCAATAAATACGATTGATTTGATTTGATTTTTTGATTTAGGGACCGTCTCTATATGTTGCCAACTTGTACTTCCCAAGCGCTTAGTACAGTGCTCTGCACACAGTAAGAGCTCAGTAAATACGATTGAATGAATGAGGCCTTCCCAGATTGAGCCCCCTCCTTCCTCTCCCCCTCCTCCCCACCTTACCTCCTTCCCCTCCCCACAGCACCTGTATATAAGTATGTATGTTTATATGTATTGATTACTCTATTTATTTTATTTGTACATATTTATTCTATTTATTTTATTTTGTTAATATGTTTTGTTTTGTTCTCTGTCTCCCCCTTCTAGACCATGAGCCCGCTGTTGGGTAGGGACCGTCTCTGTATGTTGCCAATTTGTACTTCCCAAGCGCTTAGTCCAGTGCTCTGCACACAGTGAGCGCTCAATAAATACGATTGATGATGATGGTGATATGTGTTGATTACTCTATTTATTTTATTTGTACATATTTATTCTATTTATTTTATTTTGTGAATATGTTTGGTTTTGTTCTCTGTCTACCCCTTCTAGACTGTGAGCCCGCTGTTGGGTAGGGACTGTCTCTGTATGTTGCCAACTTGTACTTCCCAAGCGCTTAGTCCAGTGCTCTGCACGCAGTAAGTGCTCAATAAATATGATTGATGATGATGATGATATGTGTTGATTACTCTATTTATTTTATTTGTACATATTTATTCTATTTATTTTATTTTGTTAATATGTTTTGTTTTGTTCTCTGTCTCCCCCTTCTCGACTGTGAACCCGCCGTTGGGTAGGGACCGTCTCTATATGTTGCCAACTTGGACTTCCCAAGCGCTTAGTACAGTGCTCTGCACGCAGTAAGCGCTCAATAAATACGATTGATGATGATATGTGTTGATTACTCTATTTTATTTGTACATATTTATTCTATTTATTTTATCTTGTTAGTATGTTTGGTTTTGTTCTCTGTCTCCCCCTTTTAGACTGTGAGCCCGCTGTTGGGTAGGGACCGTCTCTATATGTTGCCAACTTGGACTTCCCAAGCGCTTAGTACAGTGCTCTGCACACAGTAAGCACTCAATCAATACGATTGAATGAATGAATGAATGAAATACCCTCGATTGAGTGACAGTTCAGTCACCCGGTGGTATTTATTGAGCACTTACCATGGGCCGCGTGGTATACTAAGCGCTGGGGAGAGTCCAGTACAACAATAGGACTCTGCCCATCCGCCAAGCTTGCTCTCTTCCTCCCTTCAAGGCCCTATTGAGAGCTCACCTCCTCCAGGAGGCCTTCCCAGACTGAGCCCCTTCCTTCCTCTCCCCCTCGCCCCCCTCCATCCCCCCTTCTTACCTCCTTCCCTTCTCCGCAGCACCTGGATATATGGATATACGTTTGTACATATTTATTATTTACTCTATTTATTTATTTATTTTACTTGTACACATCTATTCTATTTATTTTATTTTGTTAGTATGTTTGGTTTTGTTCCCTGTCTTCCCCTTTTAGACTGTGAGCCCACTGTTGGGTAGGGACTGTCTCTAGATGTTGCCAATTTGGACTTCCCAAGCGCTTGGTACAGTGCTCTGCACATAGTAAGCGCTCAATAAATACGATTGATGATGATGATGATGAATAGATAGACACATCCCCTGGCCACAGCGGTAGCCGCGTATCAAAGGGGGGGAAACTGAGGCTTCTGGTTGTGGTTAGGGGTGGGGGAGGGAGATTGTTTGCCCTCCACTTTGACTTCTCCATTTCTCTTCTGGAGTTCCCAGGGTTGGGTGAGAAGGGGGGCCAACAAACTAGGGAGAAGTGGGAAGGGAGAGGAAGATTTTTCCACTAGCGATCAGCACATCTGACCCCCGTCTCCCCCACTCCAAAACACCCATTTCCCCTTTCTGAGCGTCAGCCCCTTTCTTGTAAAAAAGAAAATGGTATTTGTTCAGCGCTCACTATGTGCCAGGCACTGTACTAAGCGCTTCTAGGCTGTAAGGCCCGGTGTGGGCAGGGATCTCCTCCCTTTCCTAAGCGCTTCTAGACTGTAAGCCCGGTGTGGGCAGGGATCGCCTCTCTTTCTTGCTGAATGGCACCTTCCAAGCGCTCTGCACAGAGTAAGCGCTCAATAAGTACGACTGACTGACTGAATGAATGAATATGAGATAATCGGGTGGATGCAATCTCTGTCCCATGAGAAGCAGCGTGGCTCAGTGGAAAGAGCACAGACTTTGGAGTCTGAGGTCATGGGTTCATCATCATCATCATCATCATCGATCGTATTTATTGAGCGCTTACTGTGTGCAGAGCACTGTACTAAGCGCTTGGGAAGTACAAATTGGCAACATATAGAGACAGTCCCTACCCAACAGTGGGCTCACAGTCTGAAAGGGGAAGACAGAGAACAAAACCAAACATACTAACAAAATAAAATAAATAGAATAGATATGGACAAGTAAAATAAATAAATAAATGGGAGAGGAAGGAGCCCCTTCCTTCCTCTCCCCCTCGTCCCCCTCTCCATCCCCCCATCTTACCTCCTTCCCTTCCCCACAGCACCTGGATATATGGATATATGTCTTTACATATTTATTAGTCTATTTATTTATTTTACTTGTACCTATCAATTCTTATTTATTTTATCTTGTTAGTATGTTTGGTTTTGTTCTCTTTACTTTTACTTGTAAATATCTATTCTATTTATTTTATTTTGTTAGTATGTTTGGGTTTGTTCTCCCTCTCCCCCTTTTAGACTGTGAGCCCGCTGTTGGGTAGGGACCGTCTCTAGATGTTGCCAACTTGGACTTCCCAAGCGCTTTGTACAGTGCTTTGCACACAGTAAGCGCTCAATAAATACAATTGATTGATTGATTGATTCTCTGTCTCCCCCTTTTAGACTGTGAGCCCACTGTTGGGTAGGGACCGTCTCTAGATGTTGCCAACTTGGACTTCCCAAGCGCTTTGTACAGTGCTTTGCACACAGTAAGCGCTCAATAAATACGATTGATTGATTGATTGATTCTCTGTCTCCCCCTTTTAGACTGTGAGCCCACTGTTGGGTAGGGACCGTCTCTAGATGTTGCCAACTTGGACTTCCCAAGCGCTTAGTACAGTGCTCTGCACACAGTAAGCACTCAATAAATACAATTGATTGATTGATTGATTGATTAATTCTCTGTCTCCCCCTTCTAGACTGTGAGCCCACTGTTGGGTAGGGACTGTCTCTATATGTTGCCAACTTGTACTTTCCAAGTGCTTAGTACAGTGCTCTGCACACAGTAAGCGCTCAATAAATATGATTGATTGATTGATTGATTGATTCTCTGTCTCCCCCTTCTAGACTGTGAGCCCGCTGTTGGGTAGGGCCCGTCTCTAGATGTTGCCAACTTGGACATCCCAAGTGCTTAGTCCAGTGCTCTGCACACAGTAAGCGCTCAATAAATATGATTGATTGATTGATTGATTGATTGATAGACGGGGGAGACAGAGTCTAGCAGGGGCTCTCTCCTTTCCCCATTTCTCTGCTGCAGGATGGGTTGCGTGAAGTCCAAATTCCACCCCGAAGACAGGGGGACCCCCAAAATGGACCCCATCTGTGGCGTCCACAGCACTCACTATGTGAGAGACCCTACGTCTGGCAGCAAGCGGGTGAGTAAACCTCAAAGACCCCCCCCCCACCAGCCCCCCAACCCAGCTCTTTTTTTTTTAATGGCATTTATTAAGCGCTTCCTATATGCCAAGCCCTGTACTAATTATACTTCAATCGGATTTAATAAATGATGGCATTTGTTAAGCGCTTACTATGTGCAAAGCACTGTTCTAAGCGCAGGGGGAGGATACAAGGGGATCAGGTTGTCCCGCGTGGGGCTCCCAGTCCTCATCCCCATTTTACAGATGAGGGAACTGAGGCTCCGAAAGGTGAAGTGACTTGCCCAAGGTCACCCAGCAGACATGTGGCGGAGCCGGGATTCGAACCCGTGACCTCTGACTCCAAAGCCCGGGCTCTTTCCACTGAGCCATGCTGCTCCTCTCTCTATATATGTATTTATAAACGGTGCTTTGCACATAGTAAGCACTTAATAAATGCCATCATTATTATTATTCTCTGTGCCTCAGTTACCTCATCTGTAAAATGGAGATGAAGACTGTGAGCCCCCCGTGGGACAACCCAATCACCTTGTATCCTCCCCAGCACTTAGAAGGGTGCTTTGCACATAGTAAGCGCTTAATAAACACCATCATTATTATTATTATTAACTTCCCTGGGCCTCAGTTCCCTCATCTGTAAAATGGGGATGAAGACTGTGAGCCCCCCGTGGGACAACCCAATCACCTTGTATCCTCCCCAGCGCTTAGAAGGGTGCTTGGCACATAGTAAGCGCTTAATAAACGCCATCATTATTATTATTATTATTCTCTGTGCCTCAGTTACCTCATCTGTAAAATGGAGACGAAGACTGTGAGCCCCCCGTGGGACAACCCAATCACCTTGTATCCTCCCCAGCGCTTAGAAGGGTGCTTTGCACATAGTAAGCGCTTAATAAACGCCATTATTATTATTATTATTATTATTATTCTCTGTACCTCAGTTCCCTCGTCTGTAAAACGGCGATGAAGACTGTGAGCCCCATGTGGGACAACCTGATTGCCTTGTAACCTCCCCAGCGCTTAGAACGGTGCTTTTCACATAGTAAGTGCTTAATAAATGCCATCATCATTATTATTATTATTCTCTGTGCCTCAGTTACCTCATCTGTAAAATGGGGATGAAGACTGTGAGCCCCACGTGGGACAACCCAATCACCTTGTAACCTCCCCAGCGCTTAGAACGGTGCTTTGCACATAGTAAGTGCTTAATAAGCGCCATCATTATTATTATTATTATTCTCTGTGCCTCAGTTACCTCACCTGTAAAATGGGGATGAAGACTGTGAGCCCCACGTGGGACAACCCGATCACCTTGTATCCTCCCCAGCGCTTAGAAGGGTGCTTGGCACATAGTAAGCGCTTAATAAACGCCATCATTATTATTATTATTATTCTCTGTGCCTCAGTTACCTCATCTGTAAAATGGAGACGAAGACTGTGAGCCCCCCGTGGGACAACCCAATCACCTTGTATCCTCCCCAGCGCTTAGAAGGGTGCTTTGCACATAGTAAGCGCTTAATAAACGCCATTATTATTATTATTATTATTATTATTCTCTGTACCTCAGTTCCCTCGTCTGTAAAACGGCGATGAAGACTGTGAGCCCCATGTGGGACAACCTGATTGCCTTGTAACCTCCCCAGCGCTTAGAACGGTGCTTTTCACATAGTAAGTGCTTAATAAATGCCATCATCATTATTATTATTATTCTCTGTGCCTCAGTTACCTCATCTGTAAAATGGGGATGAAGACTGTGAGCCCCACGTGGGACAACCCAATCACCTTGTAACCTCCCCAGCGCTTAGAACGGTGCTTTGCACATAGTAAGTGCTTAATAAGCGCCATCATTATTATTATTATTATTCTCTGTGCCTCAGTTACCTCACCTGTAAAATGGGGATGAAGACTGTGAGCCCCACGTGGGACAACCCGATCACCTTGTAACCTCCCCAGCGCTTAGAACGGCGCTTTGCACATAGTAAGCGCTTAATAAGCGCCATCATTATTATTATTATTATTCTCTGTGCCTCAGTTCCCTCATCTGTAAAATGGGGATGAAGACTGTGAGCCCCTCGTAGGACAACCCGATCACCTTGTAACCTCCCCAGCGCTTAGAACGGTGCTTGGCACATAGTAAGCGCTTAATAAACGCCATCATTATTATTATTATTATTCTCTGTGCCTCAGTTCCCTCACCTGTAAAATGAAGACTGTGAGCCCCATGTGGGACAACCTGATCGCCTTGTAACCTCCCCAGCGCTTAGAACGGTGCTTGGCACATAGTAAGCACTTAATAAATGCCATTATTATTATTATTTTTATTATTATTACTGGGCTGGGGGGGGTCTCCACTCTCAGAGACCCCCTCCCTATATCTTCCCCCTCTCTTTCTCTCTCTCTTCTGCCTCAGGGGACCAATATTTGCCCGTCTCCCGCACCCGGACCCATGGAGGGTACGTGCCAAGTGACCCTGGGGGGGGTCTCAGAGGGTGGGTGGGAGGTTCATTCAGTCCAGGTAGGGCCGGACCATTCATTCGATGGCATTTATTGAGCGCTTACTGCGTGCAGAGCACTGTACTGAGCGCTTGGGAGAGTCCAGTAGAAGACCAAACAGGCCCAACCCGGCCCACAAGGAGATGACAGTCCAGCGGGGGAGAGTGCTCTGCACACAGTAAGCGCTCAATAAATACGATTGAATGAACGAATTCAATTCATTGGATAGGGACCGTCTCTATATGTTGCCAACTTGCACCTCCCAAGCGCTTAGTACAGCGCTCTGCACACAGTAAGTGCTCAATAAATACGATTGAATGAATGTTGGGTAGGGACCGTCTCTCTATGTTGCCAACTTGTACTTCCCAAGCGCTTAGTACAGTGCTCTGCACACAGTAAGCGCTCAATAAATACGATTCAATGAATGAATATGTATATATTTGTACATATTTATCACCTTAATTTACTTGTACATATTCTATTTATTTTATTTTGTTAATATGTTTTGTTTTGTCGTCTGTCTCCCCCTTCTAGACTGTGAGCCCGCTGTTGGGTAGGGACCGTCTCTCTAGGTTGCGAACTTGTACCTCCCAAGCGCTTAGTACAGTGCTCTGCACACAGTAAGCGCTCAATAAATACGATTGAATGAATGAATGAATGGAAAGCAAAATGCTGTGTGCAGAGCACTGTACTGAGCGCCTGGGAGAGTCCAGTAGAAGACCAAACAGGCCCATCCCAGCCCACAAGGAGCTGACAGTCTAGCGGGGGAGTTGGACATGAATAGAAAGCAAAATGCCGTGTGCAGAGCACTGTACTGAGCGCTTGGGAGAGTCCAATAGAGATGATAGACACCATTCCTGCCCTCAAGGAGCTTCCAGTCTACCTTGTGCAGAGCACTGTATGTACTGAACGCTTTATTTTATTTGTACATATTTATTCTATTTATTTTATTTTGTTAATATGTTTTGTTTTGTCCTCTGTCTCCCCCTTCTAGACTGTGAGCCCACTGTTGGGTAGGGACTGTCTCTATATGTTGCCAACTTGGACTTCCCAAGCGCTTAGTACAGTGCTCTGCACACAGTAAGCGCTCAATAAATACGATTGATGATGATGATGACCGTCTCTAGATGTTGCCAACTTGCACTTCCCAAGCACTTAGTCCAGTGCCCTGCACACAGTAAGCGCTCAATAAATACGATTGATGATGATGATGATGATGGATTAAGACCGTGAGCCCCGCATGGGCCAACCTCATCTCCTTGTATTCCTCCCAGCGCTTAGAGCAGTGCTTTGCACATAGTAAGCGCTTAACAAATACCAACATTATTCTTATTATTGTGTCCGCCCACCGTCGCCAGGCCCTGCGGACGTTATCGTCTTAGCTCTGTACGACTACAAGGCCGTCCACGACGGGGACCTCAGTTTCCACAAAGGAGACCAGATGCTGGTGTTGGAAGAGTGAGTCTGGACGCCCCCCCCGCCCTTCCCTACACCCCAAGCCGTCTCCCCCAGCCCCCCCAAATCCCCCCTGAGCCCCTCACCACCCCCCACCCACCCCGGGCAGCGGCATCCCGGGAGAAACTTTCATTCACCTTTCATCCCCCCTCTCCCCCTCATCCCCCTCTCCATCCCCCCCATCTTCCCTCCTTCCCTTCCCCACAGCACCTGTATATATAGATAGATGTTTGTACGGATTTATTACTCTATTTATTTTACTTGTACATATCTATTCTATTTATTTTATTTTGTTAGTATGTTTGGTTTTGTTCTCCGTCTCCCCCTTCTAGACTGTGAGCCCACTGTTGGGTAGGGACCGTCTCTAGATGTTGCCAATTTGTACTTCCGAAGCGCTTAGTCCAGTGCTCTGCACATAGTAAGCGCTCAATAAATACGATTGATGATGATGATGATGATATATGTTTGTACATATTTATTACTCTATTTATTTTACTTGTACATATCTATTCTATTTCTTTTATTTTGTTAGTATGTTTGGTTTTGTTCTCCATCTCCCCCTTTTAGACTGTGAGCCCACTATTGGGTAGGGACTGTCTCTAGATGTTGCCAACTTGGACTTCCCAAGCGCTTAGTCCAGTGCTCTGCACACAGTAAGCGCTCAATAAATACGATTGATGATGATGATGATGATGATGACTGTCTCTAGATGTTGCCAACTTGGACTTGCCAAGCGCTTAGTCCAGTGCTCTGCACACAGTAAGCGCTCAATAAATACGATTGATGATGATGATGATGATGATGACTGTCTCTAGATGTTGCCAACTTGGACTTCCCAAGCGCTTAGTCCAGTGCTCTGCACACAGTAAGCGCTCAATAAATACGATGGATTGATTGATTGATTCAGTGTGGCTCAGTGGAAAGAGCCCGGGCTTGGGAGCCAAAGGTCACGGCCCCGCCACTTCTAGACCGTGAGCCCACTGTCGGGTAGGGACCGTCTCTATGTGTTGCCAATTTGGACTGCCCAAGCACTTAGTCCAGTGCTCTGCACACAGGAAGCGCTCAATAAATACGATTGATTGATTGATTGTCAGCTGGGTGACTTTGGGCAAGTCACTTTGCTTCTCTGGGCCTCAGTTCCCTCATCTGTCAAATGGGGATGAAGACAGTGAGCCCCACATCGGACAACCCCATCACCTTGTATCCTCCCCAGCGCTTAGAACAGTGCTTTGCACATAGTAAGCGCTTAACAAATACCAAAATTATTATTATTAATCCCAACACCCCCACTCGTCTGCTGTGTGACCTTGGGCCAGTCACTTGACTTCTCTGCGCCTCAGCAACCTCATCTGTAAAATGGGGATGGAGACCGTGAGCCCACGTGGGACGGGGACTGAGTCCAACTCGATTTGCTTGGATCCACTCCAGCGCTTAGTACACAGTACCTGGCACATAGTAAGCGCTT
This sequence comes from Tachyglossus aculeatus, assembly GCF_015852505.1. Classification (NCBI taxonomy): domain Eukaryota; kingdom Metazoa; phylum Chordata; class Mammalia; order Monotremata; family Tachyglossidae; genus Tachyglossus; species Tachyglossus aculeatus. The sequence continues at coordinate 36,384,833 of NC_052073.1, forward strand.
AAAAAATACCAAAATTATTATTATTATTATTATTATTATTATTATTATTAATCCCAACACCCCCACTTGTCTGCTGTGAGACCTTGGGCCAGTCACTTGACTTCTCTGGGCCTCAGCGACCTCATCTGTAAAATGGGGATGGAGACCATGAGCCCCACGTGGGACGGGGACTGGGTCTGACTCGATTTGCTTGGATCCACTCCAGCGCTTAGTACACAGTACCTGGCACATAGTAAGCGCTTAAAAAATACCAAAATTATTATTATTATTATTATTATTATTATTATTATTATTATTATTAATCCCAACACCCCCACTTGTCTGCTGTGAGACCTTGGGCCAGTCACTTGACTTCTCTGGGCCTCAGTGTCCTCATCTGTAAAATGGGGATGGAGACCGTGAGCCCCACGTGGGACGGGGACTGGGTCCGACCCGATTTGCTTGGATCCACCCCAGCGCTTAGTACAGTGCCTGGCACATAGTAAGCACTTAACAAATGCCATCATTATTATTGTGGCGTACGGTGCATCTCTTGACTGTCAGCTCGTTGTGGGCAGGGAATGTGTCTGCTTATTGTTGTACTGTCCTCTCCCAAGTGCTTAGTACAGTGCTCGGCGCACAGTAAGTGCTCAGTAAATACGTTTGAATGAATGAATGAATGAATCGGAAGGTCATGGGTTCTAATTCCGGCTCTGCCACATGTCTGCTGGGTGACTTTGGGTGAATCACTTCACTTAATGAGAAGCAGCGTGGCTCAGTGGAAGGAGCCCGGGCTTTGGAGTCAGAGGTCACGGGTTCAAATCCCGGCTCCAGCAATTGTCGGCTGGGTGACTTTGGGCAAGTCACTTCACTTCTCTGGGCCTCAGTTCCCTCCTCTGGAAAATGGGGATGAAGACCGTGAGCCCCCCGTGGGACAACCCGATCACCTTGTAACCGTAACCTCCCCAGCGCTTAGAACAGTGTGTCGCATATAGCAAGCGCTTAATAAATGCCATCATCATTATTATTATTCATTCATTTATTCCATCGTATTTATTGAGCGCTCATGGTGTGCAGAGCACTGGACGAAGCGCCGTCTTCTAGACTGGAAGCCCGGTGTGGGCAGGGATTGTCTCTTTATTGCTGAATTGTACTTTCCAAGCGCTTCGTCCAGTGCTCTGCACACAGTAAGCGCTCAATAAGTCCGATCGGATGAATGGAATGAATGAAATGCAAGGATAAACAGACACATTCTAGCGGAAAGAGCCCCAGCCTGGGAGTCAGAAGGAGCTGGGTTCTAATCCTGGCTCCGCCACTCGTCTGCTGGGTGAACTCGGGGTGGTCACGTCACTTCTCTTAATAATAATGATGGCATTTGTGAAGCGCTTACTATGTGCCAAGCACTGTTCTAAGCGCTGGGGAGGATACAAGCTGATCAGGTTGTCCCATGGGGGGCTCACAGTCTTCATCCCCATTTGCCAGAGGAGGGAACTGAGGCCCAGAGAAGCAAAGTGACTTGCCCAAAGTCACCCAGCTGACAAATGGTGAAGCCGGGATTTGAACCCATGACCTCTGGCTCCCAAGCCTGGGCTCTTTCCACTGAGGCATGCTGCTCCTCTAAGAGAAGCAGAGTGGTCTAGTGGGTAGAGCCCGGGCTTGGACCGGGCTGCTAATCCCGTCTCTGCCTCTCATCCGCTGGGTGACCTTGGACCAGTCATTTTATTTCTCTGCGCCTCAGTTCCCTCCTCTGTAAAATGGGGATGAAGACCATGAACCCCACGTGGGACCGGGACTGTGTCCGACCTGCTTCACTTGCATCTCCCCCAGTGCTTAGTACAGTGCCTGGCCCCCACGTGGGACAGGGACTGTGTCCAACCTGATTCACTTGAATCTCCCCCAGTGTTTAGTACAGTGCCTGGCGCCCAGTAAGCGCTTAACAAATACCATTTTTTAAAAAAAAACCCTCGAGCAAGCCCCTGTGCTGGGCGCTGGGGGTAGGCGGGAGAGAATCAGGCCCGGCCTTGCTCCGCATGAGGCCTGCAGCCTGGGAGGGAGACGGGGAAGGGGGTGGGGGAGCTTGTCCCCCTTCTACAGCAGAGGAAACTGAGGCACAGAGAAGCAAGGGGATTCATCCAAGGTCTTGTGATGGGCAGCTGGCCGGATTAGAAACCAGGCCCCTGTCTCGCAGCGGCCCGACGTCCCCCGGTAGGCCCCGGTGGAGAGGAGGAGGCCTTGGTGGTGCGCCCCCAGACCCCCCAGACCCCCCAGACCCCCCTGGCCCCCCGGCTGACCCTCTCCGGCCCCTCCGCCCGCAGGTGCGGAGAGTGGTGGAGAGCCCGCTTGCTCTCGTCCAGGGCCGAGGGCTTCATCCCCAACAACTACGTGGCTCAAGTCAACTCTCTGGAGACGGAGGAGTGAGTGCCCCCGGGGCCGGCCCCCCAGCCTCCGAGGGATGGAGGGAGGACCCCCCCAACCCGACCACCCCAGCCCCCCGCTCCCCGGGGGAGAGGAGGGCGCCCACCGCAGGGGGCTGCACGTGGGGTGGTTGCCCCAGAGGCTGCTGACATTGACATCAGGCAAGGTCGAGTCTGTTGGAGCCCCCTCCTCCTTCTCCTCCTCTCTTCCCATCCCCTTCTCTCTTCTTCCCTTCTCTCTCTATCTCTCTCCTTCTCTCCCTCCTTCTCCCTTCTTCTCTCTCCTTCTCCTTCCTTCTTTCTCTGTCTCCCTCTCCCTCCTTTTCTTTCTCTGCCCTCCTCCTTCTCTCTTTGTCCTTCTCTCTCCTCCTCCCTTCTCTCCCTCTCCTCTCTCTCCTCTCTCTCCTTCCCTTCTTTCTCCCTCACTCCACCTCCTCTTCTCTCCCCCTCCCTCCTTTCTCTCCCTCTTCTCTCTCCCTCCTTCTTTCTCTCCCTCTCCTCTCTCTCCTTCCCTTCTCTCCCTCCTTCCCTTCTTTCTCCCTCCCTCCTTTTTTCTCTTCCTCTCTCTCCCTCTATCTCCTTCTCTTCTCTCCCCCTCCCTCCTTTCTTTCTCCTTCTCTTTCTCCCTCCTTTTCTCTCTCCTCCTCCTCTCTGTCCTTCTCTATCCTCTTCTCTCTCTCCTCGCCCCCCTCCATCCTTCCCTTCTCTCCCTCCTTCCCTTCTTTCTCCCTCCCTCCTTTTTTCTCTTCCTCTCTCTCCCTCTATCTCCTTCTCTTCTCTCCCCCTCCCTCCTTTCTTTCTCCTTCTCTTTCTCCCTCCTTTTCTCTCTCCTCCTCCTCTCTGTCCTTCTCTATCCTCTTCTCTCTCTCCTCGCCCCCCTCCATCCTTCCCTTCTCTCCCTCCTTCCCTTCTTTCTCCCTCCATCCTTTTTTCTCTCCCTCTCTCTTCCTCTATCTCCTTCTCTTCTCTCCCCTCCCTCCTTTCTTTCTCCTTCTCTGTCTCCCTCCTTTTCTCTCCCTCCTCCTCCTCTCTGCCCTTCTCCCTCCTCCTCCCTTCTTCTCTTTCCCTCTCTCCTATTCTCTTTCTCTCCTTCTGTCTCTCCCCTCTCCCCCTTATTTTCTCGCTCTTCTTTTTCTCCCTCCCCTTCTCTTTCTCTCCCTCCTTCTCTCTCCTCCTCTCTCTCCCTCTCCTCTGCCCTTCCCCTTCTCTTTCTCTCCTTTTCTTCTCTCTTCTCCCTCCCTCTCTCCCTCCGTTTCCCTCTCTTTCTCTCCCTCTCCTTCTCTCTCCCTCCTTCTTTCTTTCTTTCTCTCCAACTCCTCTTCCCTCCTTCTCTCCCTCTCTCCCTCCCTCCTTCGCTCTCTCCTCCTTCTCTCTGTTCTCCTATCTCCTCTTCCCTTCTCGCTCCCTCTCTCTCCCTCCCTCACCTCTTCTCTCTCTCCTCCCTCCTTTTCTCTCTTTTCTTTTTCTCTCTCCCCTTCTTTTTCCCTCCCTCCTTCTCCTCTCTCTTTCCTTCTCTCTCCATCTCCTCTGCCTTCCTGCTTCTCTCTCTCCTTCTCATTATCTCTCTTCCTTCCTCTCCTTCTCCCTCTGTTTCTCCCTCTCCCTCTCCCTCCCTTTCTCTCTCCCTCCTTCTTTCTTTCCGACTCCACTTCCCTTCCTCCTTCTCTCTCTCCTCCCCTTCTTCTCTGTCTCCTCTTCTCTGTCTCTCCCTCTTATTCTCCTCCTCTCCTCCCTCCTTTTCTCTCTTCTTTTTCTCCGTCCCCTTCTCTTCCCCTCCCTCCTTTTCTCTCTCTTCTTTTTCTCCCTCCCCTTCTCTTTTCCTCCCTCCTTCTTTCTTTCCAACTCCACTTCCCTTCCTCCTTCTCTCTCTCCTCCCCTTCTTCTCTCTCTCTCTCCTCTTCTCTGTCTCTCCCTCCTATTCTCCTCCTCTCCTCCCTCCTTTTCTCTCCCTTCTTTATCTCCCTCCCCTTCTCTTTCCCTCCCTCCTTTTCTCTCTCTTCTTTTTCACCCTCCCTTTCTCTTTCCCTCCCTCCTTCTCTCTCTTTCCTTCTCTCTCCCTCTCCTCTGCCTTCCCCCTTCTCTCCTCATCATCTCTCCTCCTTCCTCTCCATCTCTCTCTCCCTCCCTCCGTTTCCCTCTCTTCGTCTTCTTCCCCTTCTCTCTCCCTCCTTCTTTCTCTCCTCCTTATCTCTCCGACTCCTCTTCCCTCCCTCCTCTCCTTCTCTCGCCTCCTCCTTTCTTCCACCCTCCTAGTCTTCTCTTCTCTCCTCCCTCCTTTTCTCTCTCTCTCTCCTTTTTCTCCCTCCCCTTCTCTTTCCCTCCCTCCTCTCTCTCTCCTTCTCTGCCTTCCCCCATCTCTCTTTCTCGCCTTCTCATTCTCTCTCCTCCCTCCATTCCCCTCCCTTCCTCTCTTTCCCCTTCTCTCTCCCTCCTTCTTTCTCTCTTTCCCCCTTTCTCCTTATCTCTCCGACTCCTCTTCCCTCCCTCCTCTCTCCTCCATCCTCTTTCTCTCCTCCTCCTCTCTCCCTCCTATTTCTCTCCCTCTCTCTCCATCCCTAGTCATCCTCTTCTCCCTCTTTCCTCTCCCTTTTCCCCTCCCGCTGACCCCCGCCCCCTCCTCCAGGACCCCCTGGGCTTGAAGTCTCTCAACCGTCCCCTCTCCCCCTTCAAGTCCCCCCAACATGTCCTACTCTGGAGAACTTGAGACCCTCTAGAGTGGGCCGGCGGTTTAGAACAGTGCTTTGCACATAGTAAGCTCTTAATAAATGCCATCATCATCATTATTATTATTATGGAAGGTCAGGGCCAAGGCGGTGGGAGGTGTCTTGGTTAGGGTAGCCTCCAGGCCGCCTCCCCCGGGAAGCCCTCCCTGATTGCCGGCCTCCCCCAGATGGTTCTTCAAGGGCATCAGCCGCATGGACGCGGAGCGAAATCTTCTGGCCCCTGGAAACGTGCTGGGCTCCTTCATGATCCGGGACAGCGAGACCACCAGAGGTGAGACACCCCCGGCCCGACCCCTCAGTCCCCCCTCTCTGACCCCTGCTCCAGAGGCCAGGCTACTCCATTCATTCATTCATTCATTCATTCAATATTTATTGAGCGCTCACTGTGTGCAGAACACTGTACTAAGCGCTTGGGAAGTACAAACCGGCAACACGTAGAGACAGTCCCTACCCAACAACGAGCTCACAGTCCAGAAAAGGGAGACAGACCAACGAAACAAAACAGGTAGAAAGGTGTTAATACCGTCAGAATAGATAGAATTATAGCTAAACGCATATAATAATAATAATGATGGCATTTATTAAGCGCTTACTATGTGCAAAGCACTGTTCTAAGCACTGGGAAGCATACAAGGTGATCAGGTTGTCCCACGGGGGGGCTCCCAGTCTTCATCCCCATTTTCCAGATGAGGGAACTGAGGCCCAGAGAAGTGAAGTGACTTGCCCCAAGTCACACGGCTGACTATTGGTGGAGCTGGGATTGTAGCCTCCCCAGCGCTTAGAACAGTGCTTCGCACATAGTAAGCGCTTAACAAATGCCATCATTGTTATTATTATTTTTACATACAAGTGCTGCGGGGAGGGGAAGGAGGTGAGGCAGAGGCGGGATGGGGAGGAGGAGAGGATAAAGGGGGCTGAGTGTGGGAAGGCCTCCTGGAGGAGGTGAGTTCTCAGGAGGGTTTTGGAGGATCCTAAACTCAATCCGCCCTGAACCCCTCAACTCTCCTCCCTGCCCCCCTCAATCTTCCTCCCTCCTTTCTGCACCCCTCAACCCCTCCTGAACCCCTCAACTCATCCTCCTGCACCCCGCAACTCTCCTCCTTCCTCCCTGCCCCCTTCAATCCTCCCTGAATCCCTCAATCCTCCCTGAACCCCTCAACTCTCCTCCCTGCACCCCTCAAGTCTCCTCCTTCCTCCCTGCACCCTTCAATCCTCCCTAAATCCCTCAATCCTCCCTTAAACACTCAGCTCTCCTCCCTGCACCCCTCAACCTTCCTCCCTCCTCCCTGAACCCCTCAACCCCTCCTGAACCCCTCAACTCATCCTCCTGCACCCCTCAACTCTCCTCCTTCCTCCCTGCCCCCTTCAATCCTCCCTGAATCCCTCAATCCTCCCTGAATCCCTCAACTCTCCTCCCTGCCCCCCTCAACCTTCCTCCCTCCTCCCTGCCCCCCTCAACCGCCCCGCAACCCCTCAACTCATCCTCTAGACCATGAGCCTGCTGCTGGGTAGGGACCGTCTCTATCTGTTGCCGACTTGGACTTCCCAAGCGCTTAGTACAGTGCTCGATAAATATGACTGAATGAACGAATGAATCCTCCTGCACCCCGCAACTCTCCTCCTTCCTCCCTGCACCCTTCAATCCTCCCTGAATCCCTCAATAATAATAATAATAATGGCATTTATTAAGCGCTTACTATGTGCAAAGCACTGTTCTAAGCGCTGATCCTAAGCCCAATCCTCCCTGAACCCCTCAACTCTCCTCCCTGCACCCCTCAACCTCCTTCCCTCCTCCCTGCACCCCTCAACCCCTCCTGAACCCCTCAACTCATCCTCCAGCACCCCTCAACTCTCCTCCTTCCTCCCTGCCCCCTTCAATCCTCCCTAAATCCCTCAATCCGCCCTGAACCCCTCAACTCTCCTCCCTGCACCCCTCAACCTCCTTCCCTCCTCTCTTCACCCCTCAACCCCTCCTGAACCCAACTCATCCTCCTGCACCCTGCAACTCTCCTCCTTCCTCCCTGCCCCTTCAATCCTCCCTAAATCCCTCAATCCTCCCTGAACCCCTCAACTCTCCTCCCTGCCCCCCTCAACCTCCCTCCCTCCTCCCTGCACCCCTCAACCCCTCCTGAACCCCTCAGCTCATCCTCCTGCACCCCTCAACTCTCCTCCTTCCTCCCTGCACCCTTCAATCCTCCCTAAATCCCTCAATCCTCCCTGCACCCCTCAACCCTCCTACCTGCATCCCTCAACCCTCCCTTAACTTGTCCTTCCCAAGCGCTTAGTCCAGTGCTCTGCACACAGTAAGCGCTCAATAAATACGATTGATTGATTGATTGATTGATTCCGGGCCAGGGGGAGGATGTGGGCCCCTTCCTGAGGGATTGGGGTGGTAGGCCTCACCATCTCGCCCCCGGCCCTGTTTAGGAAGCTACTCCCTGTCGGTGCGGGACTACGACCCCCAGCACGGAGACGCGGTGAAGCATTACAAGATTCGCACCCTGGACAGTGGCGGCTATTACATCTCCCCCAGGAGCACCTTCGCCACCCTGCAGGACCTCATCGGCCACTACCAGAGTGAGCCGCCTCCCCCTTCCCCACCCCGTTTCCCCCTGGCTCACGCTTGCCCGCTGTGTGACCTTGGACAAGTCACTTCCCTTCTCTGGCCTCAGTTACCTGACATGCGTTGCCGACTTGGACTTCCCCAGCGCTCAGTCCAGTGCTCTGCACACAGTAAGCGCTCAATAAATACGATTGACTGATCTGTAAAATTGGGGATGAGGCGTGGGAGTCCTATTGGAGACGGGGACTGTGTCCAACCAAGTCCACTGTTGGGTAGGGACCGTCTCTATATGTTGCCAACTTGGACTTCCCAAGCGCTTAGTACAGTGCTCTGCACACAGTAAGCGCTCAATAAATACGATTGATTGATTGATTGATGGCGGCTCAGTGGAAAGAGCCCGGGCTTTAGAGTCAGAGGTCGTGGGTTCATATCCACTTATCAGCTGTGCGACTTTGGGCGAGTCGCTTCACTTCTCTGGGCCTCAGTTCCCTCATCTGTCAAATGGGGATGAAGACTGTGAGCCCCCCCGTGGGACAACCTGATCACCTTGTAACCTCCCCAGCGCTTAGAACAGTGCTTTGCACATAGTAAGTGTTTAACAAATACCAACATTATTATTATTATTATTGTTATTACTGCAGCGTGGCTCAGTGGAAAGAGCCCGGGCTTTGGAGTCAGGGGTCGTGGGTTCAAATCCCGGCTCTGCCAATTGTCAGCTGTGGGACTTTGGGCAAGTCACTTCACTTCTCTGGGCCTCAGTTCCCTCATCTGTAAAATGGGGATGAAGACTGTGAGCCCCACGTGGGACAACCTGATCACCTTGTAACCTCCCCAGCGCTTAGAACAGTGCTTTGCACATAGTAAGCGCTTAGTAAATGCCATTATTATTATTATTATGATCTGGAAAATGGGGATGAAGACTGTGAGCCCCCCGAGGGACAACCTGATCACCTTGTAACCTCCCCAGAGCTTAGAAGGTCGTGGGTTCTCACTCCAGCCCCGCCACTTTTCTGCTGTGTGACCTTGGGCAAGTCGCTTCACTTCTCTGGGCCTCAGTTCCCTCATCTGTAAAATGGGGATGGAGGCTGTGAACCCCGCGTGGGATAACCCGATTACCCCGTATGTACCCCAGTGCTTAGAACAGTGCTTTGCACATAGTAAGCGCTTAATAAATGCCATTATTATTATTATTATTGTTATTATTATTATAGTAGGCACTTAACAAGTACCATTATTCATTCATTCATTCATTCCATAGTATTTATTGATTTATTGAGCGCTTACTGTGTGGAGAGCACTGTACTAAGCACTTGGGAAGTCCAAGTTGGCAACATATAGGGACGGTCCCTACTCAACAGCGGGCTCACAGTCTAGAAGGGGGAGATAGAGAACAAAACCAAACATATTAACAAAATAAAATAAATCGAATAAATATGTACAAATAAAATAAATCAATAGAGTAATATTATCCACCCCGGTGCTTAGTACAGTGCCTGGCACCTACTGAGCGCTTAGCAAAACCCACAATTATTGTTATTATTGTTGTTATTATTCATGATGATATTTGTTATGCGCTTACTACACAGCAGACGCTGTGCTAAGCGCTAGGGGAGATAGAAGATCATCAGGTCGGACACTGTCCCCGCCCCACCCGGGGTTCCCAGTCTCAGTGGAAAGAGCCCGGGCTTTGGAGTCAGAAGTCATGGGTTCAAATCCCGGCTCCACCAACTGTCAGCTGGGTGACTTTGGGCAAGTCGCTTCACTTCTCTGGGCCTCAGTTCCCTCATCCGGAAAATGGGGATTAAGACTGTGAGCCCCACATAGGACAACTTGATTACCTTGTAACCTCCCCCAGCGCTTAGAATCAATCAATCGTATTTATTGAGCGCTTACTGTGTGTAGAGCACTGTACTAAGCGCTTGAACAGTGCTTTGCACATAGTGACAGGTCATATTGCTCATAGCACATAGGTCATCATCATCAATCGTATTTATTGAGCACTTACTATGTGCAGAGCACTGTACTAAGCGCTTGGGAAGTACAAATTGGCCATGGGTTCGAATCTCGGCTCCACCACATGTCTGCTGTGTGACCTTGGGCAAGTCACTTAACTTCTCTGAGCCTCAGTTCCCTCATCTGGAAAATGGGGATTAAAACTGTGAGCCCCCCATGGGACAACCCGATCACCTTGTATCCACCCCAGCGCTTAGAACAGTGCTTTGCACATAGTAAGCGCTTAACAAATGCCATCATTATCATTAGTAGTAGTAGTAGTAGTAAGTGCTTAATAAATGTCATTATTATTATATTTTTTGGAGAAGCAGCGTGGCTCAGTGGAAAGAGCCCGGGCTTTGAAGCCAGAGGTCATGGGTTCGAACCCTGGCTCCACCACGTGTCTGCTGTGTGACCTTGGGCAAGTCACTTAACTTCTCGGAGCCTCAGTTACCTCATCTGTAAAATGGGGATTAAGACTGTGAGCCCCATGCGGGACAACCTGATCACCTTGTACCCCCCCCCCCCCCAGCGCTTAGAACAGTGCTTTGCACATAGTAATAATAATAATAATGTTGGTATTTGTTAAGTGCTTACTATGTGCAAAGCACTGTTCTAAGCGCTGGGGAGGATACAAGGTGAACAGGTTGTCCCACATTCATTCATTCATTCATTCAATCGTATTTATTGAGCGCTTACTGTGTGCAGAGTACTGTACTAAGAGCTTGGGAAGTACAAGTCGGCAACATATTATTATTATTATTATTATCTAGAGACGGTCCCTACCCAACAACGGGCTCACAGTCTAGAAGGGAGAGGCAACAAAACATGTGGACAGGTGTCAAAATCATCAGAACAAATAGAATTAAAGCTATTTATTGAGCACTTACTGCGTGCAGAGCACTTTACTAAGCGCTTGGGAAGTACAAGTTGGCAACATAGAGAGACGGTCCCTACCCAACAACGGGCTCACAGTCTAGAAGGGGGAGACAACAAAACCTGTAGAAAGGTGTCAAAATCGTCAGAACAAATAGAATTAAAGCTATTTACTGAGCGCTTACTGCGTGAAGAGCACTATACTAAGCGCTTGGGAAGTCCAAGTCGGCAACATAGAGAGACGGTCCCTACCCAACAGCGGGCTCACGGTCTAGAAGGGGGAGACAACAAAACGACAGGTGTCCACAGTCTTAGTCCCCATTTTACAGATGAGGTAACTGAGGCACAGAGAAGTCAAGTAAGCGCTTAACAAACATTATTATTATTATTATTATTATTATTATTATTATTATTATTATTAAGGGGGAGGGAGAAAGGGGATGGAATCCCCACTTTTTACAGAGGAGGAACCCGAGGCCCAGAGAGGCGAAGTGACTTGGCCAAGGTCACCCGGCTGAGAACCCAGATAATAATAATAATAATAATAATAATAATAATAATAATAATAATAATAATAATAATGACATTTATTAAGCTCTGAGCCCTTTCCTCTGGGGCCCCTGATGAGAGGGGCCGGGCTGGGGGGGGAGAGGAAGACAAGGCCGACCCCAGACCCATTTCAGAGCTGAACGACGGGTTGTGTCAGAAGCTGACGAGGCCCTGCAGGACCCCCAGGCCCGAGAAGCCGTGGGAGAAAGATGCCTGGGAAATCCCCCGGGAATCCCTGAAACTGGAGAAGAGGCTGGGGGCTGGCCAGTTTGGAGAGGTCTGGATGGGTGAGTACCAAGACCGCATGATTTTATTTGGTTAATATGTTCTGTTTTGTCGTCCGTCTCCCCCTTCTAGACTGTGAGCCCGCTGTTCGTTCATTCAGTTGGATTTATTGAGCGCTTACTGTGTGCAGAGCACTGCACTAAGCGCTTGGGAAGTCCAAGTCGGCAACATCAGGTATTCATTCAGTCGTATTTATTGAGCTCTTACTGTGTGCAGAGCACTGGACTAAGCGCTTGGGAAGTCCAGGTTGGCAACATCTAGAGATGGTCCCTACCCAACAGCGGGCTCACGGTCTAGAAGGGGGAGACAGAGAACAAAACAAAACATATTAACAAAATAAAATAAATATGTACAAATATAGTAATAAATACATACAAACATATATACATATATACAGGTATTCATTCAATTGTATTTATTGAGCGCTTACTGTGCGCAGAGCACTGTACTAAGCACTTGGGAAGTCCAGGTCGGCAACATGTAGAGACGGTCCCTTCCCGACAGCGGGCTCACAGTCGAGAAGGGGGAGACAGACAACAAAACAAAACATATTAACAAAATAAATAGAATAAATACGTACAAATAAAATAGAGTAATAAATACATACAAACATATATACATATATACAGGTATTTATTCAATCGTATTTATTGAGCGCTTACTGTGTGCAGAGCACTGGACTAAGCACTTGGGAAGTCCAAGTCTGCAACATCTAGAGACAGGCCCTACCCAACAGTGGGCTCACAGTTTAGAAGGGGGAGACAGAGAACAAAGCAAAACATATTAACAAAATAGAATAAATACGTACAAATAAAATAAACAGAGTAATAAATACATACAAACACATATACATATATACAGGTATTCATTCAATCGTCTTTATTGAGCGCTTACTGTGTGCAGAACACTGTACTAAGCGCTTGGGAAGTCCAAGTCGGCAACATCTAGAGCCGGTCCCTACCCAACAGTGGGCTCACAGTCTAGAAGGGGGAGACAGAGAACAAAACAAAACATACTAACAAAATAAAATAAATACGTACAAATAAAATAGAGTAATAAATACATACAAACATATATACATATATACAGGTATTCATTCAATCGTATTTATTGAGCACTTACTGTGTGCAGAGCACTGGACTAAGCGCTTGGGAAGTCCAAGTCGGCAACATCTATAGCCGGTCCCTACCCGACAGCGGGCTCACAGTCTAGAAGGGGGAGACAGACAACAAAACAAAACATATTAACAAAATAAAATAAATACGTACAAATATAGTAATAAATACATACAAACATATATACATATATACAGGTATTCATTCAATTGTATTTATTGAGCGCTTACTGTGCTCAGAGCACTGTAGTAAGCGCTTGGGAAGTCCAAGTCTGCAACATCTAGAGACGGGCCCTACCCAACAGCGGGCTCACAGTCTAGAAGGGGGAGACAGAGAACAAAGCAAAACATATTAACAAAATAGAATAAATACGTACAAATAAAATAAACAGAGTAATAAATACATACAAACATATATATACATATATACAGGTATTCATTCAATCGTATTTATTGAGCACTTACTGTGCGCAGAGCACTGGACTAAGCACTTGGGAAGTCCAAGTCTGCAACATCTAGAGACGGGCCCTCCCCAACAGCGGGCTCACAGTCTAGAAGGGGGAGACAGACAACAAAGCAAAACATATTAACGAAATAAAAGAAATACGTACAAATAAAATAGAGTAAGAAATACATACAAACATATATACATATATACAGGTATTCATTCAATCGTCTTTATTGAGCGCTTACTGTGTGCAGAGCACTGGACTAAGCGCTTGGGAAGTCCAAGTCGCGCTCACTAAATACGATTGAATGAATGAATATGTTGCCACCTTGTACTTCCCAAGCGCTTAGTACAGTGCTCTGCGCACAGTAAGCGCTCAATAAATACGGCTCCCTCCTCTCCCCCTCCTCCCCCTCTCCATCCCCCCCCCCCCTTACCTCCTTCCCTTCCCCACAGCACCTGGATAGATGTAGGTATGTTTGTACGGATTTATTACTCTATTGATTTTACTTGTACATATTTATTCCACTTATTTTATTTTGTTAATATGTTTTGTTTTGGTGTCTGTCTCCCCCTTCTAGACTGTGAGCCCGCTGTCGGGTGGGGACCATCTCTGTATGTTGCCAACTTGTACTTCCCAAGCGCTTAGCACAGTGCTCTGCACACAGTAAGCGCTCAATAAATACGATTGAATGAATGAATGAATATGTTGCCACCTTGTACTTCCCAAGCGCTTAGTACAGTGCTCTGCACACAGTAAGCGCTCAATAAATGCAGCTCCTTCCTCTTCCCCTCCTCCCCCTCTCCATCCCCCCGCCCTACCTCCTTCCCCTCCCCACAGCACCTGTATATATGTATGTACAGATTTATTACTCTATTTATTTATTTTACTCGTACATATTTATTCTATTTATTTTATTTGGTTAATGTGTTTGGTTTTGTTGTCTGTCTCCCCCTTCTAGACTGTGAGCCCGCTGTTGGGTAGGGGCCGTCTCTACATGTTGCCATCTTGGACTTCCCAAGCGCTTAGTACAGTGCTCTGCACACAGTAAGCGCTCAATAAATACGATTGAATGAATGAATGAAAGTGCTATATGCCAGACACTGTGCTGTACACACTCCTGGTAGGAATATTTTATTTTTCCTCTCCCCCTTCCTCTCCCTCCCCATCCCCCCGGCCTTACCTCCTTCCCCTCCCCACAGCACCTGGATAGATGTTTGTACAGATTTATTACTCTATTTATTTTACTTGTACATATTCATTCTATTTATTTTATTTTGTTAATATGTTTTGTTTTGTCGTCTGTCATCCCCTTCTAGACTGTGAGCCCGCTGTTGGGTAGGGACTGTCCCTATAGGTTGCTAACTTGGACTTCCCAAGCGCTTAGTCCAGTGCTCTGCACACAGTAAGCGCTCAATAAATACGATTGAATGAATGAATGAACTTGTGCTTCCTAAGTACTTAGTCTAGTGCTCTGCACACAGTAAGCGCTCAATAAATACGATTGAAGGAATGAATGAATGAATGAACTTGTGCTTCCCAAGCGCTTAGTCCAGTGCTCTGCACACAGTAAGTGCTCCATAAATACGATTGAAGGAATGAATGAATGAATGAATTTGTGCTTCCCAAGCGCTTAGTCCAGTGCTCTGCACACAGTAAGCGCTCCATAAATACGATTGAAGGAATGAATGAATGAACTTGTGCTTCCCAAGCGCTTAGTCCAGTGCTCTGCACACAGTTAGCGCTCAATAAACACAATTGACTGAATGAATGAATGAACTTGTGCTTTCTGAGCGCTTAGTCCAGTGCTCTGCACACCGTAAGCGCTCCATAAATACGATTGAAGTAATGAATGAATGAATGAACTTGTGCTTCCCAAGCGCTTAGTCCAGTGCTCTGCAGACATTAAGTGCTCAATAAACACGATTGACTGAATGAATGAATGAACTTCTGCTTTCCAAGCGCTTAGTCCAGTGCTCTGCCCACAGTAAGCGCTCAATAAATACGATTGAAGAAATGAATGAATGAATGAACTTGTGCTTCCCAAGCGCTTAGTCCAGTGCTCTGCACACAGTAAGCGCTCCATAAATACGATTGAAGTAATGAATGAATGAATGAACTTGTGCTTCCCAAGCGCTTAGTCCAGTGCTCTGCAGACATTAAGTGCTCAATAAACACGATTGACTGACTGAATGAATGAACTTCTGCTTTCCAAGCGCTTAGTCCAGTGCTCTGCCCACAGTAAGCGCTCAATAAATACGATTGAAGAAATGAATGAATGAATGAACTTGTGCTTCCCAAGCGCTTAGTCCAGTGCTCTGCACACAGTAAGCGCTCCATAAATACGATTGAAGGAATGAAGGAATGAATGAACTTTTGCTTCCCAAGCGCTTAGTCCAGTGCTCTGCACACAGTAAGTGCTCAATAAACACAATTGTATGAATGAATGAATGAACTTGTACTTCCCAAGCGCTTAGTCCAGTGCTCTGCACATAGTAAGTGCTCCATAAATATGATTGAAGGAATGACTGAATGAATGAACTTGTGCTTCCCAAGCGCTTGGTCCAGTGCTCTGCACACCGTAAGTGCTCCATAAATACGATTGAAGGAATGAATGAATGAATGAACTTGTGCTTCCCAAGCTGCTGAGTCCAGTGCTCTGCACACCGTAAGCGCTCCATAAATACGATTGAAGGAATGAATGAATGAATGAACTTGTGCTTCCCAAGCTGCTGAGTCCAGTGCTGACTAGTACCATGATCATTCATTCATTCATTCATTCAATCGTCTTTATGGAGCGCTTACTGTGGGCAGAGCGCTCAATAAATACGATTGTTTGATTGAATGAATCCAGGATTGGACCCAGTCCCGGAGAGGGAGATTTGGGAATCGTCCTCAGATTGTTGAAGCCGTGGGAGCGAACCACTGTTGGGTAGGGACCGTCTCTATGTGTTGCCAACTTGCGCTTAGTCCAGTGCTCTGCACACAGTAAGCGCTCAATAAATACGATTGATTGATTGATTGATTGAACGATTTGTCCAAGGGAGTTGGGTGGGGGGGTCTTCCCTTCACCACGATCCTCCTCTCCCGCTCCAGCCACGTACAACAAGCACACCAAAGTGGCGGTGAAGACCATGAAGCCGGGAAGCATGTCGGCGGAGGCCTTCCTGGAAGAGGCCGACATCATGAAGACCCTTCAGCACGACAAGCTGGTGAAACTCTACGCCGTCGTCACCAAAGAGGAGCCCATCTACATCATCACCGAATTCATGGCCAACGGTAACCCACGGCCGCGCGCGGAGCACTGGACTGAGCGCTTTATTTATTGATTTATTTTGCTTGTCCGTATCTATTCTACTGATTTTATTTTGTTAGCATGTTGGGTTTTGTTCTCCGTCTCCCCCTTCTCGACTGTGAGCCCGCTGTTGGGTAGGGACCGTCTCTAGATGTTGCCGACTTGGACTTCCCAAGCGCTTAGTACGGTGCTCTGCATGCAGTTTGTACATATTTATTATTTTATTTATTTATTTTACTTGTCCATATCTATTCTATTTATTTTATTTTGTTAGTATGTTTGGTTTTGTTCTCTGTCTCCCCCTTTTAGACTGTGAGCCCAATGTTGGGTAGGGACTGTCTCTAGATGTTGCCAATTTGTACTTCCCAAGCGCTTAGTACGGTGCTCTGCATGCAGTTTCTACATATTTATTACTCCATTAATTTATTTTACTTGTCCATATCTATTCTATTTATTTTATTTTGTTAGTATGTTGGGTTTTGTTCTCTGTCTCCCCCTTTTAGACTGTGAGCCCAATGTTGGGTAGGGACTGTCTCTAGATGTTGCCAATTGGGACTTCCCAAGCGCTTAGTACAGTGCTCTGCACATAGTAAGCGCTCAATAAATACGATTGATGATGATGATGAGTAAGCGCTCAATAAATACGATTGAGTGATTGATTGGGGGAGTCCAGTAGAGTGGACAGACACAGTAATGATCATTATCAGAGAATTATTAGCCAAGCTAGCTCTCTTCCTCCCTTCCTTCCCACACTCAGCCCCCTTTTTCCTCTCAATCAATCGTATTTATTGAGCGCTTACTGTGTGCAGAGCACTGTACTAAGTGCTTCTCGTCCTTCCTCTCGTCCTTCCCCTCCCCACAGCACCTGGATAGATGTATTAGATGGTTGTACGGATTTATTACTCTATTTATTTTATTTGTCCATATTTATTCCATTGATTTTATTTTGTTGATACGCCTTGTTTTGTCGTCCGTCTCCCCCTTCTAGACTGTGAGCCCGCTGCCGGGTAGGGACCGTCTCTCGATGTTGCCGACTTGTACTCCCCAAGCGCTTAGTACAGTGCTCTGCACACCGTAGGTGCTCAATAAATATGACAATGAATGAATTTGTGGCGCGCATACGGTGTGCAGAGCGCTGTAACTAAGCACTTGGGAGAGGACAATGCAACAATAAAGCGCTCAATACATAATAATAATAATTAATCAATCAATCAATCGTATTTATTGAGCACTTACTGTGTGCAGAGCACTGTACTAAGCACTTGGGAAGTACAAGTTGGCAACATATAGAGACGGTCCCTACCCAACAGTGGGCTCACAGTCTAGGATGGCATTTGTCAAGCGCTTAGCGTGGCTCGGTGGAAAGAGCCCGGGCTTTGGAGTTGGAGGTCGTGGGTTCAAATCCCGGCTTCGGCACTTGTCAGCTGGGTGACTTTGGGCGAGTCACTTCACTTCTCTGGGCCTCCGTTCCCTCATCTGTCAAATGGGGATGAAGAGTAGGACAACCTGATCACCTTGTAACCTCCCTGGTGCTTAGAACAGTGCTTTGCACATAGTAATCAATCAATCAATCAATCAATTGTATTTATTGAGCGCTTACTGTGTGCCAAGCACTGTACTAAGTGCTTAGTACATAGTACATAGCACATAGTAAGCGCTTAATAAATGCCATTATTATTATTACTATGTGCGAAGCACTGTTCTAAGCGCCGGGAAGAATACAAGGTGGTCCCACGTGGGGCTCACAGGCTGAATCCCCATTTTCCAGATGAGGTAACTGAGGCGCAGAGAAGTTGAGTGACCTGCCCAAGGTCACACAGCACACGTGGGGGAGCCGGGATTAGAACCCAGGACCTCTGACTCCCAAGCCTGGGCTCTTTCCACTAAGCCACGCTGCTTTTCCTACCATTGTGCTAAACGCTGGGGTGGACAGAAGGCCCGCACTGTCGGCCACAGGGAACCACCATTCATTCATTCGTATTTATTGAGCGCTTACTGTGTGCAGAGCACTGTACTAAGCGCTTGGGAAGTCCAAGTTGGCAACATATAGAGACGGTCCCTACCCAACAGCGGGCTCACAGTCTAGAAGAGGGAGACAGACGACAAAACAAAACATATTAACAAAATAAAATAAATAGAATAGTAAATATGTAAGAGTAAAATTGAGTAATTCATTCATTCAATCGTATTTATTGAATGCTTACTGTGTGCAGAGCACTGTACTAAGCGCTTGGGAAGTCCAAGTTGGCAACATATAGAGACGGTCCCTACCCAACAGTGGGCTCACCATCTATCTGAGCCCCTTGGTCCAGACAGAGGGACTGGCCCAAGGTCACACGGCCATCCGAAGCCGGGATTAGAACCCAGGTCTTTGGATTCCCAGCCCCCTCCCGGGTCCTCCCAGCTGGGCCCCGCTGCCTTCGCTACTGGTTTCGCTGGGGCTGACTGGGAGCGTCCTCTGTTCTAATTTCTCCTCTGTCGCTCATCCCTTCCCCATCCCCTCCTCCAGGAAGCCTCCTGGATTTCCTGAAAACCAATGAAGGAAGCAAGCAGCCACTACCCAAACTGATAGACTTCTCGGCTCAGGTGAGTGGCCGCGGGTACATACTGGACTCCCCATAGCGCTCAGCACAGTGCTCTGCCCACAGGCAGCATGCAATCAATCAATTCAATAGTATTTATTGAGCGCTCACTGTGTACCGAGCGCCGTACTAAGCGCTTTGGAGAGGACAGTCCAACAATAAACCGGACACATTCCCTGCCCTCAACGAGCTGACAGTCTAGAAGGGGAGACAGACTCTTTCTTTCTTTCTTTCTTTCTTTCTTTCTTTCTTTCTTTCTTTCTTTCTTTCTTTCTTTCTTTCTTTCTTTCTTTCTTTCTTTCTTTCTTTCTTTCTTTCTTCCTTTCTTCCTTTCTTTCTCTTTCCTTCCTTCTTTCTTTCTTTTTCTTTCTTTCTTTCTTTCTTTCTTTCTTTCTCTTTCTTTCTTTCTTTCTTTCTTTTTCTTTCTTTCTTTCTTTCCTTCCTTCCTTCCTTCCTTCCTTCCTTCCTTCCTTCCTTCCTTCCTTCCTTCCTTCCTTCCCCCCTCTCTCTCTTTCTTTCTTTCTTTCTTTCTTTCTCTTCCTTCCTTTCCTTCTTTCTTCCTTTCTTTCTTTCTTTCTTTTTTTCTTTCTTTCTTTCTTTCTTTCTTTCTTTCTTTCTTTCTTTCTTTCTTTCTTTCTTTCTTTCTTTCTTTCTTTCTTTCCTTCCTTCCTTCCTTCCTTCCTTCCCTCTCTCTCTCTCTCTCTCTTTCTTTCTTTCTTTCTCTTCCTTTCTTCCTTTCTTTCTTCCTTTCTTCCTTTCTTTCTTTCTTTCTTTCTCTCTCCCTTTCTCTCTCTCTCTTTCTTTCTTTCTTTCTTTCTATCTTTCTTTCTTTCTTTTCTTTCTTTCCTTCCTTCCTTTCTTCCTTTCTTCCTTTCTTTCTTTCTCCCCCCTTCTAGACTGTGAGCCCGTTGTTGGGTAGGGACCGTCTCTATAAGTTGCCGACTTGGACTTCCCGAGCGCTTAGTCCAGTGCTCTGCACACCGTAAGCGCTCAATAAATACGATTGAATGAATTTAGCTTTAATTCTATTTGTTCTGACGACTTGACACCCGTCCACGTGTTTTGTTTTGTCGCCTGTCTCCCCCCTTCTCGACTGTGAGCCCGTTGTCGGGTAGGGACCGTCTCTATAGGTTGCCAACTTGGACTTCCCAAGCGCTTAGTACAGTGCTCTGCACACCGTAAGCGCTCAAGAAATACGATCGAATGAATGAAATGAAATGAATCCGTAAGCGCTCAATAAATACGATTGAATGAATGAAATGAATGAACCCAGATCCTCTGCATCCCAGGCCCGGGCTCTCACTGGGGTCAGGAAGTTCATGTCTGGGATGATTTTCCTAGGCAAATATGGGATGAGAGAGACCCCCCCCCACTTCTCCCCACGCCCCCCGGAAGTTGTGCAGAACGAACCATCCCCCGAAACGTCCTTTGACCCCCAGGAAACAATGAGCCTCCTTGTTCTCAGCTCCGCCGCTCATCTGCTGTGTGACCTTAGCCCAGTCACTTCACTTCTCTTAGAGAAGCAGCGGGGCTCAGTGGAAAGAGCCCGGGCTTCGGAGTCAGAGGTCATGGGTTCAAGTCCCGGCTCTGCCAACCGTCAGCTGGGTGACTTTGGGCAAGTCACTTCACTTCTCTGGGCCTCAGTTCCCTCATCTGGAAAATGGGGATGAAGACTGGGAGCCCCCCATGGGACAACCTGATCACCTTGTACCCTCCCCAGCGCTTAGAACAGTGTTTGGCACATAGTAAGCGCTTAACAAATGCCATCATTATTATTATTAAAGCATTATAAAGGCCACATCTCCCCCAGGAGGCCTTCCCTGCTTTGGCCCTCTTTTCCCCGGCCCGCTCTCCCTTCCGCGTCGTTTGTAGACTTGGTGCACTTAGTACAGTGCTTTGCGCATAGTAAGCTCTCAATAAAGACGATTGGATGAATAAATGAAGGACGGTCCCTCTCAGCAGCGTGGCTCAGTGGAAGGAGCTCGGGCTTAGGAGTCAGAGGTCGTGGGTTCAAATCCCGGCTCCGCCGCTTGTCAGCTGGGTGACTCTGGGCAAGTCACTTCACTTCTCTGGGCCTCAGTTCCCTCATCTGTCAAATGGGGATGAAGACTGTGAGCCCCACGTGGGACAACCTGATCACCTTGTAACCTCCCCAGCGCTTAGAACAGTGCTTTGCACATATTAAGCGCTTAACAAATACCATTATTATTGCTATTTTTATTAGAGAAGCAGTGTGGCTCAGTGGAAAGAGCACGGGCTTTGGAGTCAAAGGTCATGGGTTCAAATCCCGGCTCCACCAATTGTCAGCTGTGGGACTTTGGGCAAGTCACTTCACTTCTCTGGGCCTCAGTTCCCTCATCTGTCAAATGGGGATGAAGACGGTGAGCCCCCCGTGGGACAACCTGATCACCTTGTAACCTCCCCAGCGCTTAGAAAAGTGCTTGGCACATAGTAAGAGCTTAATAAATGCCATCATTATTATTATCAACTATAAGTTCATTGAGGGCAGAGAATGTGTCTGTTCTATTGTTCTGCTGTCTTTTCCCAAACGCTTAGTGCAGTGCTCTGCACACAGTAAGCCCTCAATAAGAACAGTGCTTGGCACGTAGTTAGCACTCAACAAATACCATCATTATAGTGCTCTGCACACAGTAAGCGCTCAATAAATACGATTGAATGAATGAATGGATTATTATTATAAGTACGATTGAATGAATGAAGAAAGAAATACAACTGAAGACGACCCTCCTTCCCCTCCCCATCCCCCCCGCCTTACCTCCTTCCCCTCCCCACAGCACCTGGATAGATGTATATATGTTTGTATATATTTATTACTCTATGTATTTATTTATTTTATTTGTACATATTTATCCTATTTATTTTATTTTGTCAATATGTTTTGCTTTGTCGTCCGTCTCCCCCTTCTAGACTGTGAGCCCGTCGTTGGGTAGGGACCGTCTCTACATGTTGCCAACTTGGACTCCCCAAGCGCTTAGTCCAGTGCTCCGCACACTGTAAGCGCTCAATAAATTCGATTGAATGAATGAATGAATGAATGAATGAATTCCTCTCCCCCTCCTCTCCCTCTCCACCCCCCCCGCCTTACCTCCTTCCCTTCCCCACGGCACCTGTATATATGTACATATGTTTGTACGGATTTATTACTCTATATATTTATTTATTTTACTTGTACATATCTATTCTATTTATTTTATTTTGTTAATATGTTTTGTTTTGTTGTCTGTCTCCCCCTTCTCGACTGTGAGACCACTGTTGGGTAGGGACCGTCTCTAGATGTTGCCAACTTGGACTTCCCAAGCGCTTAGTACAGTGCTCTGCACACAGTAAGCGCTCAATAAATACGATTCAATGAATGAATGAATGAAAGAATGAATGACTTCTCCACGACAAGCGCGTCCCTCTGGCGCCCTCTGCTGGATATTCTCTGTTACTACAGCGCAACCTAAACCTGTTCACGGAGCCATTCATTCATTCATAATAATAATAATAATAATAATAATAATGATAGCATTTATTAAGCGCTTACTATGTGCAAAGCACTGTTCTAAGCGCTGGGGGGGATACAAGGTGATCAGGCTGTCCCACGTAGGGCTCACAGTCTTAATCCCCGTTTTCCAGATGAGGTCACTGAGGCTCTGAGAAGTGAAGTGACTTCCCCAAGGTCACACAGCAGACATGGGGCGGAGCCGGGATTCGAACCCACGACCTCTGACTCCAAAGCCCGGGCTCTTCCCACTGAGCCGCGCTGCTTCCCCATATCTATTCTATTTATTTAATTTTGTTAATATGTTTGGTTTTGTTGTCCGTCTCCCCCTTCTAGACTGTGAGCCCACTGTTGGGGAGGGACCGTCTCTAGATGTTGCCAACTTGGACTTCCCAAGCGCTTAGTACAGTGCTCTGCACACAGTAAGTGCTCAATAAGTACGATTGATTGATTGATTGATTGCAGAGCACTGGACTAAGCGCTTGGGAAGTCCAAGTCGGCAACATCTAGAGACGGGCCCTACCCAACAGTGGGCTCACAGTCTACTCCCAACCGCTTAGTCCAGTGCTCTGCACACGGTAAGCGCTCAGTAAATAGGACTGAATGGAATTGACTGTGTATGACGCGCAGGTGGCGGAGGGCATGGCCTTCATCGAGAAGAGGAATTACATCCACCGCGACCTCCGCGCCGCCAACGTCCTCGTCTCCGCCGGCCTCGCCTGCAAGATCGCCGACTTCGGCCTGGCCAGGATCATCGAAGACGACCAGTACACTGCCAGAGAGGGTGACGTGATGGCCCCGCTTGGCCGCCTCCTCCCCCCTCCTCGGTCATCTAGCCGTTCGGTCGTATTTATTGACGATGATTATCGTATTTAAGCGCTTAGTCCAGTGCTCTGCACACCGTAAGCGCTCAATAAATACGATTGATGAGGATGATTTATTGAGCGCCGGCCGTGTGCGGAGGGCTGGACTCGGCCCTCGGAGCGTACGATTCGGCAACAAATAGAGGCAATCCCTGCCCTCAGTGGGCTCACCGTCTAGTTCATTTAATCATCCATCCACTCAATCGTATTTATTGAGTGCTTACTGTGTGCAGAGCACTGGACTAAGCGATCGGGTCTATCTAGAACAGTGCTCGGGACATAATAAGCGCTTAACAAACACCATGACTACTATCATTATTTATCGAGCGCCCACCGTGTGCAGAGCGCTGTACTAAGCGCTTGGGAGAGTCCCCCTGCCGCCCCCCTGCCCCTCCTATCCTCCCTTAATAATAATAACCATTCATTATAATTGTATTTGTTAAGCGCTCACTATGTGCCGAGCACTGTTCTAAGCGCTGGGGTAGATTCGAGGGAAGTAGGTTGTCCCATGTGGGGCTCCCGGTCTTCATCCCCATTTTCCAGATGAGGGAACTAAGGCCCAGATAACAATAATAATAATAATAATGGTATTTATTAAGCGCTTACTATGTGCCAAGCACTGTTCTAAGCGCCGGGGGAGGTACAAGGTGATCAGGTTGTCCCCCGTGGGGCTCCCAGTCTTCATCCCCATTTGCCAGATGAGGGAACTGAGGCCCAGATAACAATAATAATAATAATGGTATTTGTTAAGCGCTTACTATGTGCCGAGCCCTGTTCTAAGTGCTGGGGGAGGTACAAGGTGATCAGGTTGTCCCACGTGGGGCTCCCGGTCTTTGTCCCCATTTTACAGAGGAGGGAACTGAGGCTCAGAGAAGTTAAGTGACTTGCCCAAGGTCACACAGCAGACACGTGGCGGAGCTGGGATAGTAAGCGCTTAACAAATGCCATTATTAATATTACAGCGCCCGCTGCCTGGTGGGCGCTTCACTAGTACCATGATCGTTCATTCATTCATTCATTCATTCATTCAATCGTCTTTATTGAGCGCTTACTGTGTGCAGAGCACTGTACTAAGCGCTTAACAAATGTCATTATTATTATTATTATCATTATTATTGTTATTATTATTAGTAGTAGTATTACAGCTTCACTGGTACCATGATCGTTCATTCATTCATTCATTCATTCAATCGTCTTTATTGAGCGCTTACTGTGTGCAGAGCACTGTACTAAGCGCTTAACAAATGCCATTACTGTTATTATTATTACAGCGCCCGCTGCCTGGTGGGCGCTTCACTAGTACCATGATCGTTCATTCATTCATTCATTGAATCGTCTTTACTGAGCGCTTACTGTGGGCAGAGCACTGTACTAAGCGCTTAACAAATGCCATTACTGTTATTATTATCACAGCGCCCACCGCCTGGTGGGCGCTTCACTAGTACCATGATCATTCATTCATTCATTCATTCAATGGTATTTATTGAGTGCTTACTGTGGGCAGAGCACTGTACTAAGCGCTTAACAAATGCCATTATTATTATTATTATTATTATTACAGCGCCCGCTGCCTGGTGGGCGCTTCACTAGTACCATGATCGTTCATTCATTCAATCGTATTTATTGAGCGCTTACTGTGTGCAGAGCACTGTACTAAGCTCTTAACAAATGCCATGATTATTATTATTATTTCGGCGCTTCACTAGTACCATGATCGTTCCTTCATTCATTCATTCAATGGTACTTGTTGAGCGCTTACTGTGGGCAGAGCACTGTACTAAGCGCTTAACAAATGCCATTATTATTATTATCATTACGGCGCTTCACCAGTACCATGATCGTTCATTCATTCATTCATTCAATGGTACTTGTTGAGCGCTTACTGTGGGCAGAGCACTGTACTAAGCGCTTAACAAATGCCATTATTATTATTATCATTACGGCACTTCACTAGTACCATGATCGTTCATTCATTCATTCATTCAATGGTACTTGTTGAGCGCTTACTGTGTGCAGAGCACTGTACTAAGCACTTAACAAATGCCATTATTATTATTATTATTACGGCACTTCACTAGTACCATGATCGTTCATTCATTCATTCATTCAATGGTACTTGTTGAGCGCTTACTGTGGGCAGAGCACTGTACTAAGCACTTAACAAATGCCATTATTATTATTATTATTACGGCGCTTCACCAGTACCATGATCGTTCATTCATTCATTCATTCAATGGTACTTGTTGAGCGCTTACTGTGGGCAGAGCACTGTCCTAAGCGCTTAACAAATGCCATTATTATTATTATTATTACGGCGCTTCACTAGTACCATGATCGGTCATTCATTCATTCATTCAATGGTACTTGTTGAGCGCTTACTGTGGGCAGAGCACTGTACTAAGCTCTTAACAAACGCCATTATTATTATTATTATTACGGCGCTTCACTAGTACCATGATCGTTCATTCATTCATTCATTCAATGGTCTTTATTGAGTGCTTACTGTGTGCAGAGCACTGTACTAAGCACTTAACAAATGCCATTATTATTATTATTATTACGGCGCTTCACTAGTACCATGATCGTTCATTCATTCATTCATTCAATGGTCTTTATTCAGCGCTTACTGTGTGCAGAGCACTGTACTAAGCGCTTAACAAATGCCATTATTATTATTATTATTACGGCGCTTCACTAGTACCATGATCGTTCATTCATTCAATGGTACTTGTTGAGCGCTTACTGTGTGCAGAGCACTGTACTAAGCACTTAACAAATGCCATTATTATTATTATTATTACGGCGCTTCACCAGTACCATGATCGTTCATTCATTCATTCATTCAATGGTACTTGTTGAGCGCTTACTGTGTGCAGAGCACTGTATTAAGCACTTAACAAATGCCATTATTATTATTATTATTACGGCGCTTCACCAGTACCATGATCGTTCATTCATTCATTCATTCAATGGTACTTGTTGAGCGCTTACTGTGGGCAGAGCACTGTACTAAGCGCTTAACAAATGCCATTATTATTATTATCATTACGGCGCTTCACTAGTACCATGATCGTTCATTCATTCATTCATTCAATGGTACTTGTTGAGCGCTTACTGTGGGCAGAGCACTGTACTAAGCGCTTAACAAATGCCATTATTATTATTATTATTATTACGGCGCTTCCCTAGTACCATGATTGTTCATTCATTCATTCATTCAATGGTACTTGTTGAGCGCTTACTGTGGGCAGAGCACTGTACTAAGCGCTTAACAAATGCCATTATTATTATTATCATTACGGCGCTTCACTAGTACCATGATCGTTCATTCATTCATTCATTCAATGGTACTTGTTGAGCGCTTACTGTGTGCAGAGCACTGTACTAAGCACTTAACAAATGCCATTATTATTATTATTATTACGGCGCTTCACCAGTACCATGATCGTTCATTCATTCAATGGTACTTGTTGAGCGCTTACTGTGGGCAGAGCACTGTACTAAGCGCTTAACAAATGCCATTATTATTATTATTATTATTATTACGGCGCTTCCCTAGTACCATGATCGTTCATTCATTCATTCATTCAATGGTACTTGTTGAGCGCTTACTGTGGGCAGAGCACTGTACTAAGCGCTTAACAAATGCCATTATTATTACTATTATTACGGCGCTTCACTAGTACCATGATCGTTCATTCATTCATTCATTCAATGGTACTTGTTGAGCGCTTACTGTGTGCAGAGCACTGTACTAAGCACTTAACAAATGCCATTATTATTATTATTATTACGGCGCTTCACCAGTACCATGATCGTTCATTCATTCAATGGTACTTGTTGAGCGCTTACTGTGGGCAGAGCACTGTACTAAGCGCTTAACAAATGCCATTATTATTATTATTATTATTACGGCGCTTCCCTAGTACCATGATCGTTCATTCATTCATTCATTCAATGGTACTTGTTGAGCGCTTACTGTGGGCAGAGCACTGTACTAAGCGCTTAACAAATGCCATTATTATTACTATTATTACGGCGCTTCACCAGTACCATGATCGTTCACTCATTCATTCATTCAATGGTACTTGTTGAGCGCTTACTGTGTGCAGAGCACTGTACTAAGCCCTTAACAAATGCCATTATTATTATTATTATTACGGCGCTTCACCAGTACCATGATCGTTCATTCATTCAGTGGTACTTGTTGAGCGCTTACTGTGGGCAGAGCACTGTACTAAGCCCTTAACAAATGCCATTATTATTATTATTATTATTACGGCGCTTCACTAGTACCGTGATCGTTCATTCATTCATTCATTCAATGGTCTTTATTGAGTGCTTACTGTGTGCAGAGCACTGTACTAAGCGCTTAACAAATGCCATTATTATTATTATCATTACGGCGCTTCACTAGTACCATGATCGTTCATTCATTCATTCATTCAATGGTCTTTATTGAGCGCTTACTGTGGGCAGAGCACTGTACTAAGGTCTTAACAAATGCCATTATTATTATTATTATTATGGCGCTTCACTAGTACCATGATCGTTCATTCATTCATTCATTCAATGGTACTTGTTGAGCGCTTACTGTGGGCAGAGCACTGTACTAAGCGCTTGGGAAGTCCAAGTTGGCAACCTCGAGAGACGGTCCCGGGCTCACGGTCCTGAAATCCGGTCGCTCCTCTCTCCCCCCGCTCCAGGCGCCAAGTTTCCCATCAAGTGGACGGCCCCGGAGGCCATCAACTTCGGCTCCTTCACCATCAAGTCGGACGTGTGGTCCTTCGGGATCCTGCTGACGGAGATCGTCACCTACGGGCGCATCCCCTACCCGGGTAGGCCTCGGGCCGGGGGGCGCGGGCACGGACCCCCGGGGGCGCCCACTATATCCCCGGCAGGAGCGGAAGGTCATTCCGGAAGCCCGACCTCCCTCTGAGCGCCACTCTGGTTTTCCGGAAAAGCAGCGCGGCCTAGGCCTGGGAAGAGCGGCGGGACCTGGGTTCCAATCCCGGCTCGGCCCGGTCACTTCCCTTCTCCGGGCCTCGGTTCCCTCCTCTGTAATAATAATAATGGCATTTGTTAAGCGCTTACTCATCATCATCATCATCAATCGCATTTATTGAGCGCTTACTATGTGCAGAGCACTGGACTAAGCGCTTGGGAAGTACAAATTGGCAACATCTAGAGACAGTCCCTACCCAACAGCGGGCTCACAGTCTAAAAGGGGGAGACGGAGAACAAAACCAAACATACTAACAAAATAAAATAAATAGAATAGATATGGACAAATAAAATAAATAAATAAATAGAGTAAAAAAATATGTACAAACATATATACAGGTATATACGTATATACAGGTTACTATGCTTACTATGTTCTAAGCGCTGGGGAGGTTACAAGGCGATCAGGTTGTCCCGGGGGGGCTCACGGTCTTCATCCCCATTTTACAGATGAGGGAACTGAGGCCCAGAGAAGTGAAGTGACTCGCCCAAAGTCACCCAGCTGACGAGTGGCGGGGCCGGGATTCGAACCCGTGACCTCTGACTCCAAAGCCCGGGCTCTTTCCACCGAGCCACGCTGCTTCCTCTGTAAAACGGGGATCATCATCATCAATCGTATTTATTGAGCGCTTACTATGTGCAGAGCACTGTAGTAAGCGCTTGGGAAGTACAAATTGGGGGTGGGGACGGCGAGCCCCACGGGGGACCGGTTTGCTCGTAGTGCTAATAATAACAATTATCTGTGGACGACGGCATTTATTAAGCAGCGTGGCTCAGTGGAAAGAGCCCGGGCTTTGGAGTCAGAGGTCACGGGTTCGAATCCCGGCTCCGCCAGTCGTCAACTGGGTGACTTTGGGCGAGTTAACTTTGCTTCTCCGGGCCTCAGTTCCCTCATCTGGAAAATGGGGAGAAGACTGTGAGCCCCCTGTGGGACAGCTCGTTCAAGGAGTTTGGAAGGGGATGGTGGGAGGGATATGGGGCGATCTTCAAGGCGGGGAAACTGAGGCCCAGGCGATCGGGGAGGAAGGGGGGAGGAGGAGCCCCCCACCGGGCCCGGCCCTGCCTAAAGGTGGGCCGGCCCGGTGCCCCCGCTCGCAGGCATGACGAACCCCGAGGTGATCCGGGCCCTGGAGCGGGGGTACCGCATGCCCCCCACGGAGAAGACCCCCAAGGAGCTCTACGACCTCATGACCCGCTGCTGGACCAAAAGGCCGGAGGACCGACCCACGTTCGAGTACCTGCAGAGCGTCCTGGAGGACTTCTATACCGCCACGGAGGGCCAGTACCAGCTGCAGCCCTAGCCCGGCCCCCCGTCATTCGTTTATTCAGTCAGTCCTATTTATTGAGCGCTTACTGGGTGCAGAGCACTGGACTAAGCGCTCGGGAAGTCCAAGTCGGCAACATCTAGAGACGGGCCCTACCCGACAGCGGGCTCACGGTCTAGAAGGGGGAGACGGACGACAAAACCAAACATATTACGGCAGCAGACCCTCTCCCATCGCCCCGGGACCCCCTCATTCATTCATTCATTCATTCATTCAATCATATTTATTGAGCGCTTACTGTGTGCAGAGCACTGGACTAAGCGCTCGGGAAGTCCAAGTCGGCAACATCTAGAGTCAGTCTCTACCCGACAGCGGGCTCACGGTCTAGAAGGGGGAGACGGACAACAAAACCAAACATATTACGGCGGCAGACCCTCTCCCATCGCCCCGGGACCCCCTCATTCATTCATTCATTCATTCATTTATTCAATCGTATTTATTGAGCGCTTACTGGGTGCAGAGCACTGGACTAAGCGCTCGGGAAGTCCAAGTCGGCAACATCTAGAGATGGGCCCTACCCGACAGCAGGCTCACGGTCTAGAAGGGGGAGACGGATGACAAAACCAAACATATTATGGCGGCAGACCCTCGCCCATCACCCTGGGACCCCCTCATTCATTCAGTCGTATTTACTGAGCGCTTACTGTGTGCAGAGCACTGGACTAAGCGCTCGGGAAGTCCAAGTCAGCAACATCTTGAGACGGTCCCTACCCAACAGTGGGCTCACAGGCTAGAAGGGGGAGACAGACGACAAAACCAAACATATTAGAGCGGCAGACCCTCGCCCATCGCCCCGGGACCCCCTCATTCATTCATTCATTTATTCAATCAATCGAATTTATTCATTCATTCATTCAATTGCATTTATTGAGCGCTTACTGTGTGCAGAGCACTGGACTAAGCGCTTGGGAAGTACAAGTCAGCAACATCTTGAGACGGTCCCTACCCAACAGTGGGCTCACAGTCGAGAAGGGGGAGACAGACGACAAAACCAAACATATTACAGCGGCAGACCCTTGCCCATCGCCCCAGAACCCCCTCATTCATTCATTGTCGTATTTATTGAGCGCTTACTGTGTGCAGAGCACTGGACTAAGTGCTTGGGAAGTCCAAGTCAGCAACATCTTGAGACGGTCCCTACCCGACAGCGGGCTCACAGTCTAGAAGGGGGAGACAGATGACAAAACAAAACATATTACGGCGGCAGACCCTCACCCATTGCCCCGCGACCCCCTCATTCATTCATTCATTCATTCATTCAATCATATTTATTGAGCACTTACTGTGTGCAGAGCACTGGACTAAGCGCTTGGGAAGTACAAGTCAGCAACATCTAGAGACGGTCCCTACCCGACAGCGGGCTCGCAGTCGAGAAGGGGGAGACGGACGACAAAACCAAACATATTACGGCGGCAGACCCTCGCCCATCGCCCTGGGACCCCCTCATTCATTCAGTCGTATTTATTGAGCGCTTACTGGGTGCAGAGCACTGGACTAAGCGCTTGGGAAGTCCAAGTCAGCAACATCTTAGAGACGGTCCCTACCCGACAGCGGGCTCACAGTCTAGAAGGGGGAGACAGACAACAAAACAAAACATATTACAGCGGCAGACCCTCGCCCATCGCCCCGGGACCCCCTCATTCATTCATTCATTCATTCATTCAATCATATTTATTGAGCGCTTACTCTGTGCAGAGCACTGGACTAAGCGCTCGGGAAGTCCAAGTCGGCAACATCTAGAGTCGGTCTCTACCCGACAGCGGGCTCACGGTCTAGAAGGGGGAGACGGACGACAAAACCAAACATATTACGGCAGCAGACCCTCTCCCATCACCCTGGGACCCCCTCATTCATTCAGTCGTATTTACTGAGCGCTTACTGTGTGCAGAGCACTGGACTAAGCGCTCGGGAAGTCCAAGTCGGCAACATATAGAGACGGTCCCTACCCGACAGCGGGCTCACAGTCTAGAAGGGGGAGACAGACGACAAAACCAAACATATTACAGCGGCAGACCCTCGCCCATCGCCCCGGGACCCCCTCATTCATTCATTCATTTATTCAATCAATCGAATTTATTCATTCATTCATTCAATTGTATTTATTGAGCGCTTACTGTGTGCAGAGCACTGGACTAAGCGCTTGGGAAGTCCAAGTCGGCAACATCTAGAGACGGGCCCTACTTGACAGCGGGCTCACAGTCGAGAAGGGGGAGACGGACGACAAAACCAAACATATTACGGCGGCAGACCCTCACACATCGCCCCAGAACCCCCTCATTCATTCATTGTCGTATTTATTGAGCACTTACTGTGTGCAGAGGACTGGACTAAGCACTTGGGAAGTCCAAGTTGGCAACATCTAGAGACGGTCCCTACCCAACAGCGGGCTCACAGCCTAGAAGGGGGAGACAGACGACAAAACCAAACATATTACAGCGGCAGACCCTCACCCATCGCCCCAGGACCCCCTCATTCATTCATTCATTCAGTCATTCATTCATTCAATCGTATTTATTGAGCGCTTACTGTGTGCAGAGCACTGGACTAAGCGCTTGGGAAGTCCAAGTCGGCAACATCTAGAGACGGTCCCTACCCGACAGCGGGCTCACAGTCTAGAAGGGGGAGACAGACGATAAAACCAAACATATTACGGCGGCAGACCCTCGCCCATTGCCTTGGGACCCCCTCATTCATTCATTCATTCATTCATTCATTCAATCAATCATATTTATTGAGCGCTTACTGTGTGCAGAGCACTGGACTAAGCGCTTGGGAAGTCCAAGTCAGCAACATCTTAGAGACGGTCCCTACCCAACAGCGGGCTCACAGTCTAGAAGGGGGAATCAATCAATCAATCAATCGTATTTATTGAGCGCTTACTGTGTGCAGAGCACTGGACTAAGCGCTTGGGAAGTCCAAGTTGGCAACATCTAGAGACGGTCCCTACCCGACAGTGGGCTCACAGGCTAGAAGGGGGAGACGGAGAACAAAACCAGACAACAAAACAAAACATATTACAGCAGCAGACCCTCACCCATCGCCCCGGGACCCCTTCATTCATTCATTCATTCATTCATTCATTCAGCCGTATTTATTGAGCGCTTACTGTGTGCAGAGCACTGGACTAAGCACTTGGGAAGTGCAGTCACTTCACTTCCCTGCGCCTCAGTTCCCTACCAACCGTGGCTCAGTGAAAAGAGCTTTGGAATCAGAGGTCATGGGTTCAAATCCCGGCTCCGCCAACTGTCAGCCGGGTGACTCTGGGCGAGTCACTTCACTCCTCTGGGCCTCAGTTCCCTCCTCTGGAAAATGGGGGTGAAGAGTGTGAGCCCCCCGTGGGACAACCTGATCACCTGGTGACCTCCCCAGTGCTTAGAACAGTGCTTGGAACATAGTAAGTGCTTAATAAATGCCATTATTATTATTATTATTGTTATTATTATTATTCTCTGAGCCTCAGTTTCCCCATCCGGACAATGGGGATGAAGACCGGGAGCCCCACGGAGGACAGGAACTGTGTCTGACCTGATGACTGCGTATCTCCCCCA
Organism: Tachyglossus aculeatus; assembly: GCF_015852505.1. Lineage (NCBI taxonomy): Eukaryota > Metazoa > Chordata > Mammalia > Monotremata > Tachyglossidae > Tachyglossus > Tachyglossus aculeatus. The sequence goes on from NC_052073.1 coordinate 36,417,899, forward strand.
GCGCTTAGAACGGTGCCTGGCACGTAGTATTCAGTCATTCATTCAATCGTACTTATTGAGCACCTACTGTGTGCAGAGCACTGTACTAAGCGCTTGGGAAGTCCAAGTCGGCAACATATAGAGACGGTCCCTACCCAACAGCGGGCTCACAGTCAAGAAGGGGGAGCAGTAAGTAAGTAGTAAGCGTGGCTCAGTGGAAAGAGCCCGGGCTTTGGAGTCAGGGGTCATGGGTTCGAATCCCACCTCTGCCACTTGTCAGCTGGGTGACTTTGGGCGAGTCACTTCACTTCTCTGGGCCTCAGCTCCCTCATCTGGAAAATGGGGACGAAGACCTTGAGCCCCCCCGTGGGACAACCTGATCTCCTTGTAACCTCCCCAGCGCTTAGAACAGTGCTTGGCACGGAGTAGGCGCTTAATAAATGCCATTATAAAAAGCGCTTAACTAATACTATAAAAAATGAATAAATAAAGCAGATAAATAACATTTAAGCAGCACCTACTGGGAGAGCCCAATAATTAGTAGATTGAATCCCTACCCGCAAAAAGCTTACAGTGTAACAATCAAGCCTAATATTTATTGAATACCTACTGCGGGAAGAAGCACTGTACTAAGCACTCGCGGGGGAGTGGGGGAGTTAATAGAAATAAATAAACATGATCCTTGTCGTCATTGTCATTATTTGAATAACCAGGGGGCACAAGATAAGAAAAATTGGTGCCCAGTGGTTAGCGCCTGGGAATCAGAAGGACCTGGGTTCAAATCCCGCTCCGCCCCTTGTCTGCTGTGTGACCTTGGGCCAGTCACTTCACTTCTCTGGGCCTCACTTCCCTCGTCTGTCGAATGGGGACGAAGTCATTCAGTCATTCATTCGTTCAATCGTATTTATTGAGCGCTCACTGTGTGCAGAGCACTGTACTAAGCGCTTGGGAAGTCCAAGTTGGCAACGTAGAGAGACGGTCCCTACCCGACAGCGGGCTCACAGTCTAGAAATGGCAAGTGTAAATGGAAATAGCGTAATTATTAATTATCGCTATTATTAGATTGTGAGCTTATTGTGGACAGGGAATGTCACTGTTGTTGTATTGGACTTTCCTAAGGGCTTAATACAGTGCTCCGCAGGAAAGAGCCCGGCCTTGGGAGTCAGAGGTCATGGGTTCGAATCCTGGCTCCACCCCTTGTCAGTTGGGTGACTTTGGGCGAGCCACTTCACTTCTCTGGCCCTCAATTACCTCATCTGGAAAATGGGGACGAAGACTGTGAGCTCCCCGTGGGACAACCTGATCACCTTGGAACCTCCCCAGCGCTTAGAACAGTGCTTTGCACATAGTAAGCGCTTAATAAATACCATCATTATTATTGCGGGTTCAAATCCCGGCTCCGCCGCTTGTCAGCTGGGTGACTTTGGGCAAGTCACTTCCCTTCTCTGGGCCTCAGTTCCCTCATCTGTCAGATGGGGATGAAGACTGGGAGCCCCACGGGGGACAAACTGATCACCTTGGATCCCTCCCCAGCGCTTAGAACAGTGCTTCGCACGTAGTAAGCGCTTAACAAATGCCATCATTATTGCTATTATTAATAATAAATACCCGTTGTTGGGTAGGGACCATCTTTATATGTTGCCAACTTGTACTTTCCAAGCGCTTAGTCCAGAGCTCTGCACACAGTAAGCGCTCAATAAATACGATTGGATGAATGAATGAATGAGTGAATCTTCCCCTCCCCACAGCAACTGTATATATGTATATATGTTTGTACGGATTTATTACTCTATTTATTTTACTTGTACATATTTATTCTATTTATTTTATTTTGTTAATATGTTTGGTTTGGTTCTCTGTCTCCCCCTTTTAGACTGTGAGCCCACAGTTGGGCAGGGACTGTCTCTAGATGTTGCCAGCTTGGACTTCCCAAGCGCTTAGTACAGTGCTCTGCACACAGGAAGCGCTCAATAAATACGATTGAATGAATGAATGAATGAATGAATGAATGACCGACTGACTGAGTGACTGACAGCCCGCTAGCACCTCACCGGACTCCGCCCCCACCCTCGGGCGGGAGCGCGGCTTCCTGCCGTTGATTGGCCGGGAGGGGCGGGGCCTCTCGCCGTTTATTGGCCGAACGGGGCGGGCCTCTCACCGTTGACTGGCCGAGCGGGGTCGGGCGGGGCGTGACATCTCGCCGTTGATTGGCCGAGCGAGGCCGGGGCTACTCGCCGCGCGAGTAGGGGGTTCTCGCCGACGATTGGCCAAGCGGGGACGGGCGTGGCGTGACTTCTCGCCGTTGATTGGCCGAGCGCGGCCGGGGCCTCTCGCCATTGATTGGCCGAGCGGGGCGCGGCCTCTCGCCTTCGATTGGCCGAGCGGGGTCGTGCGGGGAGGGGGCGCGCGCGCGCGAGGCATCTCGCCGTTGATTGGCCGAGCCGGTCGGGGCTTCTCGCCGTTGATTGGTCGAGCCGGACCGGGACCTCACGCCGTTGATTGGCCGAGCGGAGCGGGGCCTCTCTCCTTCGATTGGCCGAGCGGGGCCGGGTGGGGCGTGATATCTCGCCGTCGATTGGCCGAGCGGTACCGGGATTGGGCGGGGCGGTGTCGGGTGAGTCCGGGCCCCGCCTCTCCCTCTGACGTCACCGCCCCGCGCCACTTCCGGTTACGTCACGTCGGCGACACGTGGACCCAAGATGGCGGCGGCGGCGGTGAGTGACGGGAGGGGGCACTGTGCTAAGCGCCCACTTTGTGCCGAGCACTGTGCTAAGCGCCTATTCGGTTTGGAGCCCTGTGCTAATCGCCCGGTCTGTGCTGAACACTGTACTAAACGCCCAGCCTGTGCCGAGCACTGTGCTAAGCGCCCACTTTGTGCCGAGCATTATACTGAGCGCCCACTTTGTGCCGAGCACTGTGCTAAGCGCCTGCTCCGTGCCGAGTACCGTGCTAAGCTCCCGGTCTGTGCCGGATACTGTACTAAACGCCCTCTTCGTGCCGATTACTGTGCTAAGCGCCCGGACTGTACTAAACGTCCAGTCTGTGCTGAGCACTGTGTTAAGCGCCCACTTTCTGCCGAGTATTGTACTGAGCGCCCACTCTGTGGCGAGCACTGTGCTAAGCGCCCACTTTGTGCCGAGCACTGTGCTAAGCGCCTGCTCCGTGCCGAGTACCGTGCTAAGCTCCCGGTCTGTGCCGGATACTGTACTAAGCGCCCTCTTTGTGCCGAGCACTGTGCTAAGCGCCCGGACTGTACTAGACGCCCAGCCTGTGCTGAGCACTGTTAAGCGCCCACTTTGTGCCGAGCTTTGTACTGAGCGCCCACTTTGTGGCGAGCACTGTGCTAAGCGCCTGCTCTGTGCCGAGCACCGTGATAAGCTCCCAGTCTGTGCTGGATACTGTGCTAAGCGCCCTCTCTGTGCCGAGCACTGTGCTAACCGCCTGCTTTGTGCCGAGTACCGTGCTAAGCCCCCGGTCTATGCTGGATACTGTGCTAAGCGCCCGGACTGTACTGAACGCCCAGCCTGTGCTGAGGAGCACTGTGTTAAGCGCCCACTTTGTGCCGAGCACTGTGCTAAGCGCCTGCTCTGTGCCGAGCACCGTGATAAGCTCCCGGACTGTACTAAACGCCCAACCTGTGCTGAGGAGCACTGTGTTAAGCGCCCACGTTGTGCCGAGCATTATACTGAGCGCCCACTTTGTGCCGAGCACTGTGCTAAGCGCCTGCTCTGTGCCGAGTACCGTACTAAGCTCCCGGTCTGTGCTGAATACTGTGCTAAGCGCCCTTTCTGTGCCGAGCACTGTGCTAAGCGCCCACTTTGTGGCGAGCATTATACTGAGCGTCCACTTTGTGCCGAGCATTGTGCTGAACGCCTACTCTGTGCCGAGTACTGTGCCGATAAGCTCCCGGTCTGTGCTGAATACTGTGCTAAACGCCCACTTTGTGCCGAGTATTGTACTAAGCGCCCAGCCTGTCGAGCACTGTGCTAAGCGCCCACTTTGGGCCGAGTGCTGTGCTAAGCGCCCTGTTTGTGCCGAGCACTGTGACAAGCACCCACTCTGTGCTGTCCACTGTGATAAGCGCCTAGTCTGTGCCGAGCAGAGCGCTTACTACAGTTCTGTGCACACAGCGCTCAATAAATACGATTGAATGAATGAATGAGCACCGTGCTAAGCGCCCAGTCGGAGGGAAGGCTTCACATTGGATGGCCCGATGGAGGAAAGAACCACCCCCGTAATTGGGGTATTTAGGAAGCGCCTACTATGTGCCAGGCACTGTACTAAGCGCTGAGGGGGATACAAGGTGATCAGGCTGGCCCACGGGGGGCCTCACAGTCTTCATCCCCATTTGACAGATGAGGAAACTGAGGCACAGAGGAGTGAAGTGGCTTGCCCAAAGTCACCCAGCAGGCATGTGGCGGAGCCGGGATTTGAACCCACGCCCTCTGACTCCCCAGCCCGGGCTCCATCAATCAGCGCTATTTATTGAGCGCTTACTTTGTTAAAATGGTATCTGTTAAGCGCTTACTCTGTGCTAGGCCCTGTAATAATAATAATAATGGCACTTGTTAAGCGCTTACTATGTGCCAAGCACTGTACTAAGCGCTGAGGGGGATACAAGGTGATCAGGCTGTCCCACATGGGGCTCACAGTCTTCATCCCCGCTGTTGGGTAGCGACCGTCTCTAGATGTTGCCAACTTGTCCTTCCCAAGCGCTTAGTACAGTGCTCTGCCCACAGTAAGCGCTCAGTAAATACGACTGACTGAATGAATGAATGAATCCTCCTGCACCCCGCAACTCTCCTCCTTCCTCCCTGCACCCTTCAATCCTCCCTGAGTCCCTCAATAATAGTAATAATAATAATGATGGCATTTATTAAGCGCTTACTATGTGCAAAGCACTGTTCTAAGCGCTGATCCTAAGCCCAATCCTCCCCGCACCCCTCAATCTTCCTCCCTCCTCTCTGCCCCCCTCAACCGCTCCTCAACCCCTCAACTCATCCTCTAGCCTGTGAGCCCGCTGTCGGGTAGGGACCGCCTCTAGATGTTGCCAGCTTGGACTTCCCAAGCGCTTAGTACAGTGCTCTGCACACAGTAAGCGCTCAATAAATACGATTGAATGAATGAATGAATATGCGCTATTCTATTTATTTTATTTTGTTAATCTGTTTTGTTTTGTCGTCCGTCTCCCCCTTCTAGACGGTGAGCCCGCTGTTAGGCAGGGACCGCCTCTATATGTTGCCAACTTGTACTTCCCAAGCGCTTAGTACAGTGCTCTGCACGCAGTAAGCGCTCAATAAATGCGATTGAATGAATGAATGAATGAATATGCGCTATTCTATTTATTTTATTTTGTTAATCTGTTTTGTTGTCCGTCTCCCCCTTCTAGACTGTGAGCCCACTGTCGGGTAGGGACCGCCTCTAGATGTTGCCAACTTGGACTTCCCAAGCGCTTAGTACAGTGCTCTGCACACAGTAAGCGCTCAATAAATACGAATGAATGAATGAATATGCGCTATTCTATTTATTCTATTTTGTTAATCTGTTTTGTTGTTCGTCTCCCCCTTCTAGACTGTGAGCCCGCTGTTGGGTAGGGACCGTCTCTAGATGTTGCCAACTTGGACTTCCCAAGCGCTTAGTCCAGTGCTCTGCACACAGTAAGCGCTCAATAAATATGAATGAATGAATGAATGAATATGCGCTATTCTATTTATTTTATTTTGTTAATCTGTTTTGTTGTCCGTCTCCCCCTTCTCGACTGTGAGCCCTCTGTCGGGTAGGGACCGTCTCTAGATGTTGCCAACTTGGACTTCCCAAGCGCTTAGTCCAGTGCTCTGCGCACAGTGAGCGTTCAATTAATACGATTGAATGAATGAATGAATGAATATGCGCTATTCTATTTATTTTATTTTGTTAATCTGTTTTGTTTTGTTGTCCGTCTTCCCCTTTCTAGCCTGTGAGCCCGCTGTTGGGTAGGGACCGTCTCTAGATGTTGCCAACTTGGATTTCCCAAGTGCTTAGTACAGTGCTCTGCACACAGTAAGCGCTCAATAAATACGATTGAATGAATGAACAAATATGCGCTATTCTATTTCTTGTATTTTGTTAATCTGTTTTGTTTTGCCGTCCGTCTCCCCCTTCTAGCCTGTGAGCCCGCTGTTGGGTAGGGACCGTCTCTAGATGTTGCCAACTTGGACTTCCCAAGCGCTTAGTCCAGTGCTCTGCGCACAGTAAGCGCTCAATAAATACGATTGATTGATTGATTGGACTTCCCAAGCGCTTAGTACAGTGCTCTGCCCACAGTAAGCGCTCAATAAATACGACTGAATGCTTGAATAAGACTGTGAGCCCCTTGCCGGGTAGGGGCCGTCTCTAGATGTTGCCACCTCGTACTTCCCAAGCGCTTAGTACAGTGCTCCGCACACAGTAAGCGCTCAATAAATACGATTGAATGAATGATGATGGTATTTGGCAAGCGCTCACTATGTGCCAAGCACTCTTCTAAATGCCGACAGGGACTGTGTGTCCAACCTGATGACCTTGCCTCTCCCCCGGCGCTCAGTACAGCGGCTGGCACGTAGTGAGCGCTTAACAAATATCATAAAAAAACCAAATGTCATATCTCTGTTTGCTTTGGGTGAAAAATTCACCCAGCTCCTATTTATTTACCAAATTCCACCCACCACTTCCTCGTCCTCCCTGTTTCACTCTTCCCTTTTGTGCCCGGAGGAAGTGCTTAATACATTCATTTCTTCTTCAGTCCTATTTATTGAGCGCTTACTCTGTTCCACCCAACGCTTCCTCATCCTCCCTGTTTCACTCTTCCCTGGCGTGCCCGGAGGAAGTGCTTAATACATTCATTTTTTTCTTCAGTCCTATTTATTGAGCGCTTACTCTGTTCCACCCAACGCTTCCTCGTCCTCCCTGTTTCACTCTTCCCTGGCAAGTCCGGAGGAAGTGCTTAATACATTCATTTCTTCTTCAGTCCTATTTATTGAGCGCTTACTCTGTTCCACCCAACGCTTCCTCGTCCTCCCTGTTTCACTCTTTCCTGGCGTGCCCGGAGGAAGTGCTTAATACATTCATTTCTTCTTCAGTCCTATTTATTGAGCGCTTACTCTGTGCCGAGCACCGCTCCACCCAACGCTTTCTCGTCCTCCCTGTTTCACTCTTCCCTGGCGTGCCCGGAGGAAGTGCTTAATACATTCATTTCTTCTTCAGTCCTATTTATTGAGCGCTCACTCTGTGCCGAGCACCACTCCACCCAACGCTTCCTCGTCCTCCCTGTTTCACTCTTTCCTGGCGTGCCCGGAGGAAGTGCTTAATACATTCATTTCTTCTTCAGTCCTATTTATTGAGCGCTTACTCTGTTCCACCCAACGCTTCCTCGTCCTCCCTGTTTCACTCTTCCCTGGCGTGCCCGGAGGAAGTGCTTAATACATTCATTTTTTCTTCAGTCCTATTTATTGAGCGCTCCCTCTGTGCCGAGCACCATTCCACCTAACGCTTCCTCGTCCTCCCTGTTTCACTCTTTCCTGGCGTGCCCGGAGGAAGTGCTTAATACATTCATTTCTTCTTCAGTCCTATTTATTGAGCGCTTACTCTGTTCCACCCAACGCTTCCTCATCCTCCCTGTTTCACTCTTCCCTGGCGTGCCCGGAGGAAGTGCTTAGTACTTTCATTTTTTCTTCAGTCCTATTTATTGAGCGCTTACTCTGTTCCACCCAACGCTTCCTCGTCCTCCCTGTTTCACTCTTCCCTGGCAAGTCCGGAGGAAGTGCTTAATACATTCATTTTTTCTTCAGTCCTATTTATTGAGCGCTTACTCTGTTCCACCCAACACTTCCTCGTCCTCCCTGTTTCACTCTTCCCTTTTGTGCCCGGAGGAAGTGCTTAATACATTCATTTCTTCTTCAGTCCTATTTATTGAGCGCTTATTCTGTGCTGAGCACCGCTCCACCCAACGCTTCCTCGTCCTCCCTGTTTCACTCTTCCCTGGCGTGCCCGGAGGAAGTGCTTAATACATTCATTTTTTCTTCAGTCCTATTTATTGAGCGCTTACTCTGTTCCACCCAATGCTTCCTCGTCCTCCC